>NC_089825.1:126911273-126951273 GCF_035046505.1 Tiliqua scincoides
TGTCCTAACCCGCCCAACACTCAATTTTAGTGGAACTCAGTGGTGGCAGCTGAGTTTGTGGAACAATGACGTAGTGAACCACATAAAGTTGGGTGAGGGGGGGTGGTTAGTTTAACCTGAGCAGAGGTGAAACCTTACCCTCACCTGTACAGAGATCATCAAGAAAGTGGAGAAGCCGCCCCCACTTTGCCGACCCTCCGTGTCCGTAGACCAGGCTCCGATGGAGTGCATTCAGCTGATGAAACAGTGCTGGAGTGAGCAGGCTGAGAGAAGGCCCAGCATTGACCAGATTTTTGACCAGGTGAGCTGGCCTTGTGAGTGGCACTGGGAAGCTGGATGCCGAGGCTTGCGCAGGGATGGAGGCCTCCCCTTTCACCCTGTTTTCCGCCCCTTCCCTGCAGTTTAAGAACATCAATAAAGGTCGGAAGACGAACATCATTGATTCCATGCTGCGCATGTTGGAGCAGTACTCCAGCAACTTGGAGGACCTAATCCGGGAGCGGACAGAAGAGCTGGAGGTCGAGAAGCAGAAGACGGACAAGCTGTTGACACAGATGTTGCCCCCGTGAGTCTGGGGTGGGGCGGGGCAGGGAGCTTCACTGAGGAGGTGTCTTCGTGGCAGAGTCTCCCTCCAACGCCTAGTTAAAGTAACCCAGAAGTGATGGAAATCTCTTGGAAAGGAGAGACTGGGCTGTGGTCCCATCTGACTTCTGAGTGCAAGGGAAGAACTGGTGTGTTGTGACGTCATCTGAACAGGGTATAGAAGGCTGAGTGAAGCAGCAGTTTCAGAGTGAGGGGGTTCTCCACCTTGTGGTGTATCCAGCAGCAGGTCTTCCCCATAGCTACTCACCTGGTTAAGATTTTGCTTGACATGCCCAAGTGCGACCTTCCAACTTCTCAGATAGCACCTGGTATTTATTAACTGATGCTGCTGACCTTCTGTGCAGCCTCAGTCTTTCCCATCTGTCATATAGGGATAATAATGCTTCAACAGCCCAATCCTGTTAGGGCCTGACACCACTGGAATGGGGGTTCTTGCGGCATAAGGCCCTCTACAGCTGCAAAACGCGACACCCCCTTCAGCAGGACCTAGCTGCTGCTGCAAGCAACAAGCAAATAGGTCCGCATACCAGCAGCTGGAGGGTACCTACTGGCACAGAGGGGGGCAGAAAAGGGCAGGGAGGGGGAGTTCTGCATGAACGTGTCAGGAGACGGAGGAGGGGAAGGAGGCAGTGATGCAGGCAATATTCAATCCCCCTCCTGGCCTCGATTCCCAGTCCCGGGTCCATGCAGAACAGCCTCCAGCACATATAAAACAGTAGCAGTGACACGATCAAAGGTGGGGCGGAAATCATCGTCAAGAACATCAGACACACAAAACGGAAAAACGCGAAGCAGCCGGAAGCCCCGGATTGGCTGCTGTGAGTGCAGGGCCTCCTCGCGTGTCGTTTCGTGGGCTGATCCTTCCACTCGCTGCCCTTTCAGGTCAGTGGCCGAGGCTCTCAAGACGGGGGCACCGGTAGAGCCGGAATACTTTGAAGAGGTGACCTTGTACTTCAGCGACATTGTGGGCTTCACCACCATCTCGGCCATGAGTGAGCCCATCGAGGTGGTCGACCTCCTCAACGACCTGTACACCCTCTTTGACGCCATCATTGGCTCCCACGATGTCTATAAGGTGCCGATTCCCCAGCCCTGTCGGTCATCTTTGCTGCGGGTGGGAGACTGAGAATGGGGAGGGAGGGGCTTGAGGGAAAGAAAACTGGGCAGCCCTGAAGCCTGCAGTTGCCGTGCAAGGGTTGCTGTGCGGTGTCTGGGCCTTGTTCTGGGTTTGTGCCGTTGAACAATAATTGCGGGAAGGGGGAAGGATGGAGGACGAAGAGGATGCTGTTTCCAGGGCTCTGGCAGACTTCCAACTTGTCCCATACTGAGAAAGGAAGGAAAGGCTCCCCAGTGTCCACTGGGACTCCTGGGCTCCTCTGCGGTGGGAGGAGCCCCTTTCTTTCTAGACTCCGCCCCTGCCTCTCCAGCATCCCTTCAAGCACGTGGCTCCAGCAGCCATTGCTCCCTCCCCAAACCTCCCACCAGCATTTGCATCTCCCATTTCACCGACAGGTGGAGACTATTGGCGATGCCTACATGGTGGCCTCAGGACTGCCCAAGCGCAACGGCAACCGGCACGCAGGGGAGATTGCCAATATGTCCCTGGACATCCTGAGCACTGTCGGCACTTTTCGGATGCGTCACATGCCTGAGGTGCCCGTGCGAATTCGCATTGGCCTGCACTCAGGTGGGTACCTATAAAGGTTGGCTTGCTGCAGTGCTGCTCAGGGCTCCAGCAGCAGGCCCCCCCAGCATCCTGTGGCCCCATCCTCCATTACTGAGCCCCTCCTAAGGCATGCCAGCCTTCTTCTGGAAGTAGCACACATGGGATGGTGAGAGCCATTTTGTTTCTAGAAGTTCTGCTTATGTAGCCAAGGGTGGTGTCGGTGGTTGGCCAGGTTGGCCCATACTCATCAGAGAGGCCACTTGGCCAGGCTGACCCCTAAACCCTCAGTCCCCATAGCAGTGGAAAACACCAGTGTGCCATTAGGGAGTGAGTGGGGGAGCCGTGGGGGACCCAGTGCAGGGCTTGAACCCAGGAACCCCAGCAACCTGGTGCTAGCAGTGAATGTGAGCATATCCCTCGACAGGGCCTTGCGTGGCTGGTGTGGTGGGACTGACGATGCCACGATACTGTCTCTTTGGGGATACTGTCAACACCGCCTCTCGGATGGAGTCCACAGGCCTGCGTGAGTAATCCCTGACACGGAGTGGAGGGAAGTTTGCTTGGCCAGCAGAGTGCAGGTCACCTGGTTTGGGATGGGACTTGGACGGTAACAGGGGAGACTGTGAGAAGCACATGTGTGATCAGCAGGAAGGAGTCAAGTGGTGAATGGACCCAGCTCTCAACCAAGGAATCTGTCCTGGTTATGGACTGGCTGCTTATACATGTATTTACTACCAAACCCAAATGTTAATGTGGATTATGGCCATGTGGTCTTTGTTGTCACAAAGGGCTGCAGGTCATTCTTCTTTGTGACTTCACCCCATCGAGGTTTTTGGTTTTGGAATCCCCAACCAACTCTGACAAATTATCCTGTTTGTCAGGAGCTATGCATCTATTCCATGCCCATGCGCCTGGGGGCCTCCCCCATCTCATTGTCACCATGTGTTGCTTCTGCAGCTTATCGAATTCACGTCAACATGCGCACAGTTCAGATCCTGCATACACTCAAAGAGGGCTTCAAGTTGGATATCCGGGGGAAAACAGAGCTCAAGGTATCCGCACCCTCACTTCTGCTCTTCCTTGTTGTGCTCAGAGCATGTACGTGTGTTGAAATGCAGCTGTTTCCACACAGTTGGCAATTCTCTTTCCTCCACAGGGAAAAGGCATCGAAGACACGTACTGGCTCGTAGGCCGAGAGGGTTTCAACAAACCCATCCCCACACCCCCTGACCTGCTGCCGGGGTAAGAGGGTGGGACCCAGGGGGAGAACCAGGTGCAGGCGTGGCTATCTTGGCAACCCTTCATGGCTTCTTTTTGCTTGCAGCGCCAGCAACCATGGCATCAGCATGGATGAGATTCCGGAGGAGCGAAAGAAAAAGCTGCAGAAAGCTCGTGGGGGGCAGACGTAGCTGACGGGTGGCTGTGAAACATGAGCCCAGGCAAGACAGAGGTGAGCTTGGGTGCGGGAAACAAAAGGGGGTCTTCAGTCTGCTGCATTGCTAGCTCCTGCCCCCAAGGGGGGTGGGGTTGAAGCTGAGCTCCTTCCTTAGCTTTGCTATTTAAAACAAATGCAACTTATTGTCTTCCCCGATTCCTTCTGTCCCGCACGGCTGTGAAAGGAGGCTGGTTGTGTGGCTTCTTCCATCTCCCCCATTCCATACTTCCATGACGTTCCTTTATGCTTCATAACGTGAACTAGTGGCCTGGAGTATCCCTTGTGACCCCACCCCAGAGAGTGGAGGGGTTACAAATCGTTGATATGTAGCTGACTTTGTTGCTCCTGTTTAACCAGCTCAAGCAACAACTGAGATCTCTGGCCTGTACCTGCTGACCAACTCTGAGGAGGCCTTTCATCTACTTTGGAGGCAGGCAGGCAGGAGCGACTCTGCAGATGCAGAAGGAAGTGGAATTTGGGTGCTTGAGGGGCTTTCAGCTCCTTTGCCTGCAGCCATCCTGTGTCACTCCAAATGGAAGAATCCTTTTTCAGTATATCTCTTCCTCTGCTTTTCTTGTTGGTTCTGGTTCTGATGCATGATGGAACTTCTGCCAGTCCTAGGACCTAGGACTCACCATTACTCTCCAACCAACCCGTCCACTCCCCAAAGTCCAGGTGCATTCTGGGACCTCAGCCAACCTCAGATTCGTTACGCAGTCCCAGTTAATTCAAAACACACACACACAAGCTGGGGCTTGACCAACCTGAGCTTGGCCATTCATTCTCTGATCTAAAGAGCCAAGCGTATGATGGAACTTTAGCCACCCTCAGAATGGCGACTGACCACCAGAGACTTCACTTCCTCTTTGCAGGGATTGAGGCTTAGCCTTTTGCTAAGTGAAGACGCAGGAGAAGCAGGTCTGCTTCAGCATCGACACAGTGACTTTCTTTAGGAAGACTGGAATATGTGGATGCTTGTACGTGTTTTTGAGACATGCAAGATTTTTGAAGGCAGAGATGAGCTGGCCCCATGGAATAGGAGGCCAGTACAGCTGCTGCCGGAGGAGGTAGCTGGCTTTGCTTCTGGCCCACACTGAAACACAGTTGCGCAGAGGACAACGTCAGGTCTAGGAATGGCCTTTTGCCTCTAGGGCAGACCTACACAGGGTCATGGGCAGGCCTCAGAGGAAGCTGTGTCTGCCACTCCTTCTGCTTTTAAGGAAAGAGGTTGAGAAGCCCCACTGAGGTTCTACAATGACTGGAAGAGTGTATGGTGGACCACACAGTGGCATAGCTAGAGGGGGTGCAAAGTGCTTTGCAGGGAGCCTCACTGTGGCATGCAAGTGGCCCTTCTTTCCTTCAGAACCAGGCATATGCCTCCATTTTGCTCTCGTGGCCTAAAATGGCCCCAAAAGAGATGGAGGAGGGGCCACTTGCACCCCGCAATGAGGCTTCTGAAAAACGTAGTGCTTTGAACCCCCTCTAGCTACGCCACTGCCCTGATGTCAAACAAGTCCATGATCTTTTCGAGCACCTTGTCGGGAATTCAGTTCACATGGCCAACCCCTAGGTGGCAGCATTGCTTCATGGGAATCTTTTGCTATGACTGTCAACCTTAATTTTCTTAAGGTAGTGAGGAGGAAGACTACCTGCTACAAAGTCCTGTTGCTGAGTGCTGTCTTCTTTCGCCCTTGGGATGGGGAGAGTTTAGAAGAGGCAGATGGAGGAAAAGCACGTACCCTTTCTCTGCCTGATGTTTTCCCACCGCAAATACCAAGGCAGAGGAACATGCTCTTGGCCTGAGGGAGTGTGGGGGGTGGCAGACCCTGCCATGTTGGTCTCAGCACTAAAAGTGAAGTTCTCTTTTATGGGGAGGGCAGTGATGGACGCTGGGGGGTCTGCAGAAGGGAGGCAGCAGGCCATGTGCTGTGCCATTTCCCGTGATTCCTTCCGGATGCCCTCTTGCACGCTCACGCCTGAGACCCTGAGCCTCCCGGAGAAGAAGACAGTGGCCCTCCCTAGGGCACCATTCTGAATTTCAAAATGGGAGGGAGGGTAAAGGAACCAGAGCTGGCCCAGGTGTTTTGCGGTGAATCAAACAGAACCCCCTTTCCCTGAAAGGAGCAAATAAACAAAAGCTATTAAAACTCCCCCCTGCCCCACTGTCCTCTTTTGAGCTTCTCCCCCTTTCTCAGGACTGGTGCCAGGTGGGCTTAGGTGCTATGGCAAAGAAAGGGTTGGGGCCCTGCATTCTGTGCCCCCCACCCCATTCCCATCTTGGCCAGTGGCAGTGGTGGTTCCTACCCTGGGAGGGGGTGAACGAAGAGGTGCTGCTACTCCTCTCCCCAACCACCGCCCAGCTGGGCTTGTTCTCCGGTCCTCCTGTTTTGTTGCGGAATGCCCTGAGGGTCAGCCTGTTGGGTGCCAGGCAAATCCCAAGAGGGAAGAGATGGTAGAGCTGGGTGGTCGTTTTATATACAACTTGGAGTGTTGATCACTCTTTCTTACTGTACCTGCAAGTTGCCTCTAGAAGCTCTGTATTTTCCTACCATCTGTTACCTGCTGCAGTGACTCGTGCAGTGGCTCTCTGAAGGATCCCTGTGTAAGCTCTCAGGTGGACGTGGGTTGTGGGCCTGAGCCCCCTAAGGCTGTGTGGGTGGTGCTGTCCCTGCCCTTCTCAACAGAAAAGGAGGAAGAAGTTGAGACGGGGCAGCAGGTGCCATTCCGCCTTCTGCTCTCTGCAGGCCCTCCATGGGGAAGTGGCTGGGTGAGCAGTGGGAACTAGCCTCCTGAAGGCCTAAAGAGGCTGAGGCCCGAGGACAGCAGTGTTCAACCAGTGTGCCGCATCACATTGATGTGCTGCAGGAGGTTGAAAATGGCTGAAAAACTCTTCCAGGTTCTGGGGCTCTGTCTCTAGGGCAACTGTCCCTGCCCTAGGGAGGAAGAGCTACAGGTAGTTCATTACTACAGACAGTTGCCCTCGAAACAGAACTGTGGAACTTGGGAGAGTCTCCCAGAAGTGGCACCACAATGGGCAAAGACCATTCAGAAGGGGTCCTGGGGAGAGGCTGCAGCCAAGGAGGTTTCTCCTGGAAACACCAGGTCTACTTGGAAAGATATTGCTCCCTGGCGCGTGTTTAATCCAGACTTGTAATTGAGCAAAGATGCCCATCCTGAAGGAGTGCCCTTGGAGCAGCTGCTGGGGGTGTGGCTGAAGTCTCAGGCTGGAATTCCTCTCTAGAGAGGGATGAGCTGTAATTGGCCAAATGGACCTTCTCAGAAGTCCCAGACTGTACTTGATGAACTCGGTCACGTGTTGTCTTTCTGAACAATGACTAATTTTAAAGGAACAGTCAAAACAGTCCTTGGGGTTGAACTGTGGCTGACTGTCTCTTCTAAATTTTAATACTTCACACTCCTTAAATATGTACAACAAAATATGCTTTTCCCCAAGTGTATCTTTTAAAAGACTTCATTGTTTGAGTGCTGAGACAGCAGACAGATATACATATGTAAAATTATATATCTTTGAAAGGATGGTTGCCATTTGTCACAAGACAAAAATTTTCTTAAAAGGAGCAGGCAGTGGTGATTGCCCGTCTTTCCCCCACTGGGCATAGATTGGCTGGCCTTGGAATTTGTCTATCATTTTCATAGACTGTGTACAAATTGTACTTTTTTTTCTTAATAATTCTTATGGTGGTGGTTATTGCTATTGGGATATTTTATTTACGTTTTTTCAATGCTACTTTTTGCAGATCTTGGGTGGGGAACTGTAGAGGCGTCCAGGGTTGGGAGTGGGGCGGGTGTGGGGGAGCAGATGTATATAGACTTCAGGGATGGGTTGATATTATACTCTGTACCAGACGGAGTTTGCACTAGGCGCTTTGCAGCTGGGGCCGCAAGCCACTGTATGCGACTGCGTAATTAAAGGGCCAAGCTGGAGACTTGGAGGTGTGCGGTGTGTGTTTTCTGTGCAAATTGGGCTTGCATCTGAGCTTGTTGCTATCTGGGAAGCCATGGACCACTTGGAGGGTGCAGTGTTACTAGGGGCCCCAGTGAAGCATTGTAAATTGAAGGGGGAATGTTCAGCATGCTTGGCTTTGGTACCAGCCTTCTGGGGTGCTGGGCAGAGGCTGTGTTCTCTGCACGCACAGGCCAGCTGATCCCCAGAGGAGGCCTCCAACTCATGCCTTGCCCACGGAGGGGGCAGGATGAGTGAAGGAAGCTGCCATATTCCAAGTTGGACCGTCAGTCCATTTAGCCTGGACTGTTTGCTCAGGCTTGCAGGGGCTCTCCAAGGCCACTTGCCCAGACTTGCTGCCTGGTTTGTGCTGAAGGTGTGAAGAGGAAAAGGAGGGAAGCCCTTATAGCAGGGCAACGTGGCCATGCACATTGTACATTCTGAATCCATTCAGACCTCTGCTCAGACAGCTTGAACTCGTTTTGACTGGTTCTTCAGTGATCGTTTCCCACGCACCTCTGCTGACTGAATCCGAGCAAGGGGTGAAAATTCCCCTACAGGTGCTGTGGAGCACTGAACATAAGAACAGCCCCACTGGATCAGGCCATAGGCCCATCTAGTCCAGCTTCCTGTATCTCACAGCGGCCCACCAAATGCCCCAGGGAGCACACCAGATAACAAGAGACCTCATCCCGGTGCCCTCCCTTGCATCTGGCATTCTGACATAACCCATTTCTAAAATCAGGAGGTTGCGTATACACATCATGGCTTGTACCTCGTAATGGATTTTTCCTCCAGAAACTTGTCCAATCCCTTTTTAAAGGCGTCCAGGCCAGATGCCGTCACCACATCCTGTGGCAAGGAGTTCCACAGACCAACCTGGGCCCTTGCGTGTTCAAAGCTCCACCACAGAACTACAAAGCCTCCTCCTTTCCATGGGGGGGGGGGGGAGCTCCTTGCAATCTGGCTTGCTCCAGAAATGCTCCCCATAGAATTCTAGAAGGGTCTGGGCCCCATTCAGGAACCCCCCCATGCCATCTCCCCACAGATCAATAGATGCGATCCAAACCGCACTGTTCTACCAATGTAGGACCTATTTCCAAATGGCTCAAGTAAGTCAGCCTTGCCACAGGGGAGGGTAAATCCTCAAGGTGGATCTTGACACTAGGCCCTGAGAACAGACCATGCAAGGGGGAGAAGGCCTCATCTCAGTCCCTTCACTCCCACCAGGTAGAGCCTATTTGAGGATCTTGCAAGCAAGAATGCGCAGAGAATATCTGGCCACTGGAGAGTCCTGAACTCCCTTTGACACCTGACGAGGGACCTGACCCAGCTATTGCCTCAGAGCAGCCAGGCCCATTAAAGGTCAGTCACATCACCTTGGAGCCTTGGTGATTCCCTGCATTGCCGGCCAGTGTGCTGCATGGGATGGTTAAGGTGCTGGATTCCAGGCAGGCAGAAGGTCCAGGTCCAAACCCTGGCTTAGCCATGCAGCATCCTGGGTTACCTTGGGCCAGTTGGTCTCTCTCTCAGCCTAGCCTACCTCACAGGGTTGTTCTGTGGATCAAAGAAGGGGGAGGAGTCATGCACACTGCCTTGGGCTCTCTGAAGGTAGTGCAGCATATCTGTGTGGAGAAGAAACAAATAAGCAGAACCCCAAACACCTTCCCTACTTGCATAGCAGACGTGTTAGTGGGTGTAGCTCTGTCCTTGCTCCTGGATACGCCAGGCCCTGAAGCCACAGGGAGAGGAGGGGGAGGTGACCACGTGCCACGTTCCTTTCCGTCACCAATGCCACTTTTTGCCCTCTTTTCACCTCCAGCTGACATTATCCTTCTGGCCGTGTGGCGGCCAGAACTGCACGCGCTGTTCCAAATGCGGTGCTTTGAGTTGGCCCCTGGCAACCACAGTGGCGAGGTGGTCAAACTATGGTCAACCTGAAGCTTCTGAGTCAGATTCAAATTCCTTCTTTCGGATATCTTGCCCAGACCCAGACAAATATCTTTCGGATACATTTTGCACCCTTTCCCCCTCAGCATCGCCTCCCCCCCCCCACAACTCTTCCCAACTTCTTCCCCCTGGCTCTTTCCCAGCAACCTGTGCCCCTCACATGTGATAATGTCACAAGAAGTTGTTATAAAATGCCAGCATTGTAAACGCCTTGCCTGCCACGTGGGCACTGAGGGAACAAGCCTCATCTGTTGTCTCCTCTCAGTCTTGACTGGCAGAAGCCTCCTCCCCATACCAAGCCCCCCCACCCAAGGCTCTCAGGAAGAGAAAGAGCCTTCCCAGACCTGCCACTGGGAATCTTTTTTAAAAGCTGGAGCGGCCAGAGATGGAACCTGCAGGTGAGTGGAAACCTGACATGTCTGGGAACAAAGGAATTGGAGCAGGGATGTGTGGTGGTGGTGGGGGGGGAGGCACAGCCTTCTCACCAGAGCCCTTCGAAAACCGCCACCACTGCCACTGTGTGAGGTGGTCAAGCACACTCAAACCACGCGTGGAGTGTAGAGAGCGTGGAGCACTTGGGTTGAGAGTGCTTGAGCGCCTCACACGGAGGCGGCGGTGCTTTTTGAAGGGTTCCGGTGGGAGCCTCCCCACCCTCTGCACGTCCCTGACTTGGAGTCCTGACCCTGCGTAGCTACGCTCCCTGGAACCAGACACGCCGTCCATCTAGCTCAGCTGCATTGTCTGCTCTGACACAGAGCTAGGCATTCCCTGCGTGAGGGGCATGTGCTCTGCTGGTGACAGGACTGGCCCATCCATGAGGCCAGCTGAGTTGGTGAGGGCACCCACCTCCACACTCCATTCACCTCCTATTTCCCCCCATTACCCAGGACTGGAAAAGAAAGAAAGGGGGGCAGAACGGAAGTAGAGAATGTTGGACCCCCAAGCCTACCCTCTCTTCTCCACCAAACCCTTACTTCCATGCTGTCTGTCACAATAGCCATCCAGGGGGGTTCAATCAAAATGTGCGCTAAATGAGTTAATGGACCAAATGTATCTAAGCACATTTTAATATAAAATTGCATACATGAAAGCCTACAAGTAAACAAACAAAATATGTAGATGACCGCGGAAAAGCATCACAGCCACCTGCCTATAAGTCGATCCCACAGATAAGTCGAGGACAGGTTTTGAGCAAAACAATTCATGGAATTTTCTATAACCCTCAGATAAGTCGGGGGTTAAACTTAGGGGGGTGTCTGACTATAGTTTTGTCTGATTTTACCTGAGGCCGGATCCTGAAAAATAACCTACCACTAATTGTTACCTAAGAACTGTAGTCTCCAATTTAAAACATAGTAAAAGATCATAAGATACATTTTTATTCTTTTTAAATTCTGGTCTTCACCACCTTTTTGTAAACACTATCAGAGTAAGTGCACTTTAAATAGCATACCAGTGAAACAGTGGTTCCCAACCTGGTATTCATGTACTACTCTGAGGGACACTCAACAGGACCTTTAGGGGTACTTGAAAAAGAATGGCAGAAAAAGGCAGGTTGTGCTCCACAATGCTTTGCAGTTGCCAGCAAGGCAGGAAGGAAGATAGCTAGTTGGCTGTGAAAGCCCCACCAATAGCTAGTTTTTGGTCTCATCTATGAACCAGTGATTGAAAACCAGCACAGTAAAAAAGCTGAAACATACTATGGAAAGTGATCCATCACCCAGAATTTCTCAGCACACTTCTGGTGCAAAACAGTGCAAAGGCAGAGTCTTCTGTTCTTCAAACAGATAAAAAGAGAAAGCACTGTGATGAATAAATGAAGTCTGGGCTTTCATATGGAGGAGATGAGGGCTTGTATTATTAATTACAAACATTTTGCTAATATGAAGGGTACAATTTATGGAAATGGGCTGCCAAGGGATATGCAAATGAAATGGTTTGCATATCCCACTGCAACCACTGCAGGAGAACCAGGAATCAAATCCACCTTTAAGGTGTCCAGTGTGTTAAGCCAGAAACTCTACGTACAGCCCATAACACATAACTGGGAGTGTGCAATTCAGTTCACAGCAGAGAGATGCAGCTGCATAGACTTGCAACCCTTTTTTCTCAGAAGCAGACCCACTGCTTTCCATGGGTGTTATTCTTAAGTAATGGTGCACTGAACTGTAGCCTGGGACTTTGCTTCAAATGGAAAGGAGGATCCCGTCCTGGTGTTGAAAAAAACAGATCTCTGCTCAGATCTCTGCTCTGTTCTGCAAAACAGAACCAGGCTGCAAAAAGCATTTGCAAAATGGAACAGAGGAGAATAAAAGGTTAACTTTGGCTGGAATTTCCCAGGGAAGTTATTATAGAAACAAATGAGCTGCTTGAGAAAGAAAGGAAACTGTTCAGATTTGAAAGGCTCTGCCCTCTGATTGGCCTGGAGATAAGGCGGAGTGAGAATTGGAGCTTGATTACTTGGCAAAAATTTTACATACTACAGGTTGAGACTCATTATTATGAGTTCTGTTCCAAGAACAGATGGCAAAAAACACTATGGCAAATCAATTAAAAAAACAAAGTTGCTCCAGTGATTTAAAAACAGCCTAGCTGACCTTTGTGATGTAAGATAAGAGTCATTAAGAAGACAATCTATCAATCAGTCCTCCTCCAAGTGCTTACAAAGGTGCTTCACTCAGCCCCTCCCTTCACCAAAGCAAAGTGATCACCTTTCTTTCACGTGCTCAGGGAGAAGGGAGGGGTCCGCTGGAGAGAGAAGGACTGGATTGCCAGCCAGCTGCCCTCTCTCTCTCTCTCTCATTAAGGAGGCTGTTGTTAAAGGACTGTTCAGTTTTTTAAACTGATTTTAAAGGGGTGCATTTTTCCCTTCTGCAGGGATCAGCACATTCCTTCTCATTTGCAGGGGCCATTCGTGTTGAGTCAAATCCTTGTATAAAAATTCTGTGTATAAATAGGCTGGACCTGTATAGTATCTGCAGTAAGTAGTTATAAAACCTCTTGTTTTATTGACTGTGAAATGATTTAGTAAAAATATTAATTTCGTTGCTTATTTTTACCCTACCGTGGGTGACCCTTAGGCGTGCGGCCCAGTTGGGAGCAAATGGTCCAACTGGCTTAAAGCTGGACCTGTGCTGAGACTTGCTGGGTCGATCACATTGCTTGCAATCCATCTCAGTGGCCTGATCTCCATTAGCAACATCTGTGTCTAAGGGCCCAATCCTATCCAACTTTCCAGTGCTGGTGCAGCCACAATGCAGCTGAGAAAAGGGAACAAACCTTCCCTTATTTGGAGGAGGCTTCCATGACTGCCCCCCTACCATAGGCTATAGCATATGCCCCATGGGCACGGCTGCACCAGCGCTAGAAACTTGGATAAAATTTGGCCCTAAGTCCCTTAATCAACTGGCTGCCCAGTTTCACAGTCTAGTGCAAAAATACCCATAATTTCAGCAATCTGGAGAGTGGGAGAATAAAGGAAGGGGGTCAACAGTTGGTCAGCAACCTCACGCACCATGAGGTCTTGGGCCAACCCTGTGTTGCCAAAGGAGCTGCTTTTAGGGAATTAATCCAAATCACACAGCTCTGCTGGAGCAAGGATTGGAGGACTGGAGAACCAACCAGCATGTTGCAAAAAATTCCCTTCCTGGAAGAAAGAGATGACTTCACTCAAAGATCACAGTTTTATTATAAATGAATAAAGATGCGGAATAAAGATGTGTTTCTTTACTATAAAATTATGGTGGTGGTTGGCAACCTTCAGTTTCAAAAGACTATGGTATAAGCCTACAGCACCCAGTATTCCCAGGCGGTCTCCCATCCAAGTACTAACCAGGCCTGACCCTGCTTAGCTTCCGAGATCAGATGAGATCAGGCATGTGCAGGATAACAGCTGACCCACATATAATTATGGTGGTGTTTGCTTGTACAGATGGACCTCAGTAAACATGGGGGATCTGTTCCCGGACCCCCCATAGATACCGAAACCTGTGGATTAGTGAATCTGCGGGTCTGGTTCAATATGACTTCTGGACATGACTGGAGATGTTCTCCTGTTGTGTTCTGAGACCTGGAGAGGCTGTGCGTGGCCTCTGTGGGCCTCAGAAATGCCTCTAGAGGTACTGGAAAGGCACTTCTGGTTTTAAATGCCTTTACAACACCTCTCTTTCTGAGGCCTGGCAGGTCGTGTGAGGCTTCTGTGGGCCCCAGAAAACCTCCTGAATGTGACAGGAGAACACCTCTGGTCACATCTGGGAGCTCAGGTCCACAGTGGAACACACAGTGAGTTAAATCCATGGGTTTTGAACCTGCGGATCAACAGGGCGAACTCGTAATGCAGAGTATATTTGGTGCATCCAAAGAAATGAGGAAAAAAGGGTCATTTTAACTCATTTTTGCTTGGCCCACAGATGTACACATTTGGTCCCTGTTGTGTATATGCAACAGATATGGCTTAAGTGAAAGGATTTGTAGGATTCCCCGCTCTCCCACTCCAGCGGCTAGTGAAAGAGGGTTGGCAAAGAAGGTTTTTAAGGGCAATATATCTATCTGAAGGAGATTTTAGGGTGGCCTTGCCAGGTATGCAGAAGTTTTGATCAGTACGGGGACTCTGTCGAGGTGCAACACACACAGGGGATAGTTGCACACAGGAGAAGCCAGTTTGCTGTTCAAGATTCTTCTATATTTAAGGAGTCTTAGAGTTGCTGCTAAGTGTGGCTCTGGGGATCAGTGAACTATGTTATTAGGGTGGAAGAAAGGGGCCTAGAGAGCCCTGTTTTAATGCACAGATGTGTGACTTGGCAACTGAATGGTTTAGGAACGAGGGCTGATGTACCTGCTCCTGGCCCACAATTAAGGGAAATCCTTCTAATCAGAATATATTTTTTATTTCAAAATAGATACCACAACAGTGCTATGGAATGCAATTAATTACAAAGTCTTACCATACTTTTGGGGGGGAGGGCAGGGGAGAATGCAAGTAACTAGTCTTGCCTTGGACACCAAATAGCCTGGCACAGGTTCAGGGCATACGTGCCGCCCTTGCTGTTCTTCTAAGTGCCACAACTCCTAAAAGGCGGTGCCCTCGCAGGGGGGGCGTTGAACTTAGGAGAAGGCCAGGATTGGGAGATAAGGGAGACTTTGTTTCTCAGAATCAAAGGGGGACTCAGCAAAAGAAAGGCTGGAGGGCTGCAGGACTGAGAACTGGGGTCTCTCCACAAAACCATCTGGGTCCTAGGGGCGGAGCTGTCACTGGAGAAGGTGGGGTTGTCCAGCCAGCAGAGATTGGGCACTTTTTACAAAATCCATCCTGGGAGGGAAGCTGAGGTGGGGTGAGGGGTACAAAAAGGCCTCCTCTGCCCCTGCCAGCTGCCCTTCCCAGTGAGCAGCCCCGCAGGCACTTTCCCCGCACCCACCCACTCAACCAACAAACCATGGACAGCAGCATGGCCACCTACCTCGTCCAAGTGGCCACGGGCAACTTCCTCGGCGCAGGGACTATTGACTCCATTTACCTCTCCTTGGTGGGCACCAAGGGCAAGAGCCCCAAAACCATCCTGCAAAAATGGGGCCCGAATTTCCTCCCAGGATCGGTGAGTTGCGTGGGACGGGACGTGGGGTCAGGCGGAATTGGAGCAGAGCCCTTCTCCAAATGGAGAGCTGTTCCAATTCCCTGCACACTGCAGGAGTGAAAAGCAATATTTGATTTTCTCAAAGCAGCATTAAGTCACCAAATTTAGCTGAGCATCTTTCCTGCTTTTTTTTTGGGGGGGGGGAAGCCTTTTGGCTTGGAAAAGCTACGCGTGTTTCACCCTCAATGAAACCGCAGTTGTTGCTGTTTTAGTTTTTAAACTTGTAGGGATGTGGCCCAGAACTGAGATTTTGTTGCCCAGACTTTCCTCCCCTTTTTAGAAATGAAAGGCTGCCTTGGAGGAGCTGGGCTTTTAAGTGGCAGTGCAATAGAAGGGAGGGGACGCTTCACCCCTTCCCCGCCAGCCAGCTGTGTGGTTGCCACTCTTCCCTCTGTGGGATTCAAGAGGCAGGGCTACTCTGGCAGGGGATCCGTCCCGCCCCAAGCCCTCTTTGCAGCTTTTTACCTATTGCTGAAATCCTGGTTCCCATCGAAAGAGAGAAGTTGCTCAGTTGGGAAACCTTCCCCTCTAATTGGCCGGTTGTTGAGGTTTCTGTCGCAAGCAAAGTGGCCCTTGTGAGCACTGGCAGACCTAGGGTGGGGCAAACGGGGCAAATGCCCCAGCGCTGACCCTCTGGGGGCGCCTCCACCCGCCTCACCCCCCCCCCCATTTGTCCTTTTTTTTAAAGGAGAAGCAGTGCTCATGATCGCTCCTGGAAAAGCAGCAAAATGCTGGCAGGTTCTTTAGGCACTCCCTCCTCTCCTCTCCTCCAGCCTTGACCAATCCCAGGACACCCAGGGTGAGGGGCACGCTGGGAAATGTAGTCCCTGGGGTTAGGTTGCACATGGAGAGACGGGAGGGGAAAGCAGGCACAGGTTGTGTGAGGTGGATGAGGGAGGGAGGCTGTACAGAATGGCCCGTGGCTTGGGGGGGGGATTGTTCCGAAGGTGCTAAGGACTCTCCACTGGCTGAGTATCAGCCAAGCAGCTGACCTGCTTCTGCAGCCCTGCCCCTTCAGCCAATTTCTGTCTACTCAGAAGTAAGTCTCATTGTCTTCAATGGGTCTCACTTCCAGGTAACTATAAAGAGGATTGCAGCCTGAAAGTCATCTCCTTCCATTAAGAACTTTTTCTTCCCACTAGAAGTGTGCATCCTCTGGAAGGAGGGGCTTGGGGGTCTTAGCAAAGACCCACCCAGGCAAAGCCTGGGCAATGAGGGTTGGGTAGTCTAGGGTGACTTTTTGAGAAGTCCCTGGCACAGTGGAAAGCTGTTAGGCAGCCTCCCCCCAAACACACACATACACAACTTACAGGTACATATTAGAACCAAAGGGTGAACAAACATTCCTTTTCAGTTCATTATCATGTTTGATGTTAAGCACCAAAAAGAGAGGTGGTGGGTGGGGAAAATTAAAGGATGCTTCATGGTGAAACTGCTGGGGGGGGGGGGGAGGAGAGAACAGAGGCAGCTCTTCAACTTCTCTTCCATTGCTTTTGACATGAGAGAATCCCAGTCTCTCCAACCTTGATTTGATTCCCACAGCATCTCCCTGGTGCAAAAAGAACAACCGAATTCTTGCCTGTCCTAGAATGTCACTGTTAAAGGCATAGGAGACATGTGGGGATGGGACCCAAAGCAGGCTCCCACAGCAAGTGGGAAACTGTCTCAATGATCCTGTTTGCCTCCTAGCCTAGGCTAGCCCTGGAGTTTCCTGCCAATTTCATGAGTGCTGTGCACATCTTAGGAAGCATGGCCACTCTGCCAATCAAAGCTGTTTGAGTGTGTTTCTAACTGCTGCACCTTTTTTTTTGCTGCACCTTTGTTTTGTGTCTGATTTAAATATCATATGAG
The DNA here is from genome assembly GCF_035046505.1 of Tiliqua scincoides. Lineage (NCBI taxonomy): Eukaryota > Metazoa > Chordata > Lepidosauria > Squamata > Scincidae > Tiliqua > Tiliqua scincoides. Next base: position 126,928,373 of record NC_089825.1, read on the forward strand.
GTCATTTTCTGGGCATATTTGCTTAGGAGAGATCTGTGTTTATGTCAAATGCAAAACTAGAAACACAGGGAACTATGCCCCAGAAAAGAAGCTTGTGTTTTATGACGGTCTTGCAGGGTTAGATGCACTGATTTTAGTCCCTGAAAAATATCCTGTGCAAATGCACCATTCTGAGCATTACAGATTTCATATTATAATGATAACATGGTATACCTAACTCTATGGACCCAAACACCTTTACCTTGTAAGTAAATTTAATTTATTTCAGTGTTTACAAATAAATGTGCTCAGGATGATGATTTATGGGCAACTTCTTACATTGCGTTTTAAAGAGACAGAACACTTTAGGATGCAGTTGTCTCTGAGTGAATGCTTTTGATCAGATATTCTCAGAGTTCATAATGCTACTTAAGACAGAACTGTATGTGTGGGAGATGTGCCAAGATTGTAAAATATTCACGACCCTGTGACAACTTAGGGCCCAATCCTATCCAATGTTCCAGTGCCAGTGCAGCTATGCCAGTGGGGCATGCACTTCATCCTGTGGTGGGGAGGCAGACACAGAGGCCTCCTCAAGGTATGGGAACATTTGTTCCTTTACTTTGGGACTGCACTGCAGCTGCACTGGTGCTGGAAAGTTGGATAGGATTGGGCCCTAAGGCCTCAATCCTAACCTCACTTTCCTGGGAGTAGGACCAATTGAACACAATAGGACTTGCTTCTGAGTAGACTTGCTTCGGATTGTACCCTAACAAAGTAATGTGGCACAAGTTTTTGTAAGCTAAAGTTATTTCATCTACCATTTTTACATTGCTATCTTCTATAATACAGTAATAATAATAAATTCAATTAATTAATTAAATCATGGGGGGCCAAAAATGTTAGTTTGCCCTGCGTGACAGATGAGCTAGGTACGCCACTGCTTGTGGGGACATTTCGTTTTGTGTTGAAGAAAGCCCAGTTCGTGTCAACCTCCTGCCTAAATATTGTTTTCCCCCATCACTGACCAACCACCTTCAACACCTCTGGGGTTTCTTTCTCTCCCTGTGTGTGTGTGTGTGTGTGTGTGTGTGTGAGAGAGAGAGAGAGAGAAGTCCCTTGAACAGACAGTGTGGGCTTTTTTGAAAGACAGACTTGAGTGTGAGTGGCGTAGCTAGAGGGGGGAGCAAAGCACTAAGCACATGCCTCCATTTTGTTCTCACTGCCTGGAATGGTTCCAAAGGCACGGTACATTTAAGTGCCTGCAAAACTTAGTGCTTTGCACCCCCTCTAGTTAAGCCACTGTTGAACACTGTCCTGAACTGTTTGTCAAGCTGCTGCTTTGCTCTTTCCATTAAGGATATGCTAGAAAAGCACATTATCCTACAGCCCATTAACTGTCCAAAATGAGCTTCATCAGTTAGGGAACTGGCAGGCAGCACACCTGATGCCGGACACACTGTGTATGTAGTAGCGGAATCCAGCATCCTTGGGACTGGAGAGTTGCTGGATATCAGAATGTTGCATCCAGCTGCATGGACACCACCCCAACCCTCGCTGTAATAACACCAAATGAAGTTACTCGTCATCAATAGTGTAGCCGGGCAGGGGCGGTATGGTAAGTACTGCAGGCGCCTCAACACACTGTGTAAATGGACCCTCCCACTCACCTTTGGAGCCATTCCAGGCAGTGATGGCTACACTACTGCTTGCCATCACTCAATGCTGTCACCCACAGCCACTCAGAGAGACATCTGGGCATGCTGCAGTCTTGCAGACACTTGGAATTGCTGCTGGGTGTTGTGGGTTAATAGCATAGTGAAATTTTGGCCACCGTCTGGTTTTTAATAGAGCATTCCAGATCACCAAGTGCCGTCAATTACAGCTATGACTATATATTGGACTGTGCGTCAGGACCAAGGTGCCTGATTTAGCACCTGGAGACTCTGGGAAGGGAGGGAGGCTCTAAAGAGAGACCACGCCAGCATCTCATGCTTATACCAGGGCAAACAAAGGGACAGCAATTTACTAAGGACATGGAGTAGAAAGCAGGCAAGAAGGTGGTTGGTCTGCATGGGGGCTGCTTTGCTGGCTGGTTGTGTGGGCTGGAGATTGCCCAAGGCCCAATTCACCATAGAGCCAAGCAAGATGGTTGAGGACTTTGCACACCTGCAAAGAACCTGGGCAAAAGGACTAAATGAAGGAGAGGGTTTTCAACCAGGTCTGAAGCCAGAATAATTCTGGCTATCTTCTCTGCACCTACAGGATGCCCCTCTCACCCTCTGACCTTTCTGTTGTAGAAAACCGAATACAAGATCACCTGTGAGCATGACCTGGGTGAAATTCTGCTTGTCTGCCTCCACAAAGAACCTCTCCTTAATCTCAACATCCCAACCCTCTGGTACTGCAACTTTGTCAAGGTGCTGTCCCCACACTGGAAGACCTACACTTTTCCTTGCTACCAGTGGATTGAAGGCCGCCAGCTGGTGGAGCTCCGGGAGGGGGCAGGTAGGAGCCTGGTTCACCTGGTGCTCTTCTTTCCTTCCAACAGAGAAAAGCAGCAAAGGCCCCAGTTCTCAGCTTTGCACTTGAGTGTGAACAGACAAGGTGCTCTCATTGCATTTTGTTGACATTCTACTTCCATCTTCCCCCATATGCTGACGGCTGGTGTGCTCAGTTTGGAGAAATGTGCTTTAAGACATACTATGCTCCTTGCTGTGATGAATGCCAGCCTTTACTGCAGTGGTTCCCAAACTTTTCTGACTGGCAGCTCCCTTGACCTACTGGGCCATGGCTGCAGCTCCCCATTAGGACTACAATCCTATACATTTTATAGGGTGCCGGATTTCTTGCAAAGATTCTGTAGCTCCCCTGACTGGTTTCCATGGCTCCCCAGGGAGCCACAGCTCACAATTTGGGAACCATTGCCTTACAGCATTGTGGTGGGAGGGGGGCACACTTAGGGAAAAAATCCCCTTAGACTTTGGTGCCAGGAATTTCTTTCATGGCACCCTTACCAACGTGAGACTGCCATCCAACAAGAAATGCTTTTGTTGGTTCTCTAGTTCTCTTGAGTCTTTTGGAGTCAAGTCCAACTCTGTAGCCACTGAACCACACTGCCACTTATCACTAGCCATACATATTAGTAGACTGATCTCAATAACAGGTGATCCTGGTTTGTGGATTTCCCCTTGTTAGATGTCTTGGCGTTCTTCTTTCACAAGATGATGATGATGATAAAGTAATAATACTATAATACAAATAATGCATTTAAAGTACTTCACATGCCAAGTTCCTTACATCCCTGATAAGAGCTGGGTGCCTTCATTCACCTAGGGAGTGCGTGGCTGATGTGAGATTTGAACCCAGATCTCCTTGTGTCACAGCTTCTTGGTTCACCCGCTCTTGCATCGCCTGCTTTTAAGCAATAATTGGGCAATAAGTGACTTAGGGCACAAGCCTAACCAGGTCTACTCAAAAGTAAGTCCTGTTTTATTCAATGGGGCTTACTCTCAGGAAAGTGTGGTTAGGATTGCAGCCTTATTCTCTTTTGCTGCATTTCCCAGCATGTTTCTTAATCTTTACCATTTCTGCTCAGCCCACAAGTGTAGTCATTTGGTCCCTGTTGTGTATATGCAATATTGGGCAGAAATTGCTTAAGCAGGTCTTACCACAAATGTCTCTCAAAGCAGGCCATGCTGTAAACAGGAACAAGTAGACCCCTTTGCTATCCAGTGGCATAGCTAAAGTGCTTCCATTTTGCTCCCCCACCCAGAATGGCTTCGAAGGGGAGGGGGAAACCTGCTTGCACACCACAGGGAGGCTCCCTGCAAAACTGAGTGCTTTGCACCCCCCTCTAGCTACTCTACTACTGCCATCTCCAGGCAAGGCCACTAAGTAGTTACAGGCTGTTCCTAGACTAATTGGCAGTTAGTCAATTAGTAATTGCATCCAGAAATGAGCTCACCTATAGTGGTGGGAATCCCTAGCATGTATGCATTGCTGAAACAGAGACGCCTGCGTTGGCTCGGTCATGTCGCGAGAATGGTTGATGGCCGGATCCCAAAGGATCTCCTCTATGGAGAACTCGTGCAAGGAAAGCGCCCTACAGGTAGACCACAGCTGCGATACAAGGACATCTGCAAGAGGGATCTGAAGGCCTTAGGAATGGACCTCAACAGGTGGGAAACCCTGGCCTCTGAGCGGCCCGCTTGGAGGCAGGCTGTGCAGCATGGCCTTTCCCAGTTTGAAGAGACACTTGGCCAACAGTCTGAGGCAAAGAGGCAAAGAAGGAAGGCCCATAGCCAGGGAGACAGACCAGGGACACACTACACTTGCTCCCAGTGTGGAAGGGATTGTCACTCCTGAATCGGCCTTTTCAGCCACACTAGACGCTGTTCCAGAACCACAATTCAGAGCGCGATACCAGAGTCTTTCGAGATTGAAGGTTGCCAACAATAGTGGTGGAAGTCCTCCCTTGATCACACAGGTAGCTCTTGCCAGGTGTTGTGTCCTGGTTCTCACCTCTCTCCTGTGTCTTCCCGTTCTGTGGGGTGCAGTGCTGTTGGTCCCTGTTTTGCAAAGCTCCTGGGTGCTTTTTGCTGTTTTATCCCACAGGCCTTTCTTGGACTTTTTGATCCTGGAAACACAGCTGTGGCATCTTGCATAGTGTCTTTATACATTCCCTTGGCAGACACCTTCTTTTGGGGCCTCCACCCTTCAGGCTATGCAGTTTCAGGCCAAGACCATCACTTGTGTTCTGGCTGTGTAGGCAAAGGGTGGTTTGTGGGATTTTCCTTGCCTCCACCTCCTTGGAGAATCCCTGGATGCTTCTCCAATCACAAAGTGATGCTTCCAGCTGTGGCGGCTGCTCTTCCAAGAGGACGAGGCATTCCGCAGGACTGAGCTGTTCGCCTTGGCTGCCCTCCGCCCTGGAACATCTTACTTAGGTGTTGGGGTCTGAAGAATGCCTCGGCCTGATCCAACCTTTTTCTCTCCACCTGCCCTTCCAGGGAAGACACCTGCCATGGACACACTTCCCTTGCTGCAGCATCAGCGGGAGAAAGAGCTGGCTCACAGGAAGGCCTCCTATGAGTGAGTATCATGGATGGTGCTACTTGCAATGAAGCCCAGCGGTGGAATGTAGGGGCCATGGATGGTGGTGGGGGAGAATGCAGGTGTCTTGGTCCTTACTCCAGCTCTCAGGGAAGCACAGAGCATGAGTGGTCATCACTGTCTCCTGGTTCCTAATGATATCCATGTTCTTCTGTGCAAGCTGGAAGGTGTTTGCTGAGGGTGTCCCCCTCCGTCTCGATGTGGACTCCATTGAGGACCTGGACAAGAACATCAAGTTTTCTTTCACCAAAGCAGCTCTCTTCGCAAACCGCTCCAATGCCTCGTAAGTTGGGCTGAAGAGGAGGGGGGTGTAAATGATTGCTGGGAGGTGGGGAAAGCCGGGACACGGGCAGCCTAGCTGGTTTGGGGGAAAGCCGAGGACTGCCTAACCAAGGGCCCTCGGCTTCTCTGAAATTTCCTCCTCCAATCTGGTACAGCTTCTCAACTCCCACAGAAGTCAGGACTGTTTAAGAAGGTGGTTCCCGAGAAATATGAGCAAAGCCTTGCCTGTGTGGCTGGGATCTGGATGACTTTGCAGGGTTAGGCCCAGGAAGGAAACTTGTGGATGGTCTGGGCCTGTAGCAGGCTAATCTGGGCAACCTCAGTACAAGTTTATGGGGATGAGTGTGGTCTGCGATGACCACTTCAGCTCTCCTCTTTGGTAGAGTCTCGGAGGAAGGTAGACTGCGGAGAAAGGCATCTCCAGACATTTGCTGACTGGCAATCAAGAATCTTCTGTGGGGTTGTGGAACTCCTTGCCGCAGGATGTGGTGCTGGCGTCTAGCCTAGACGCCTTTAAAAGGGGATTGGACAAGTTTCTGGAGGAAAAATCCATTATGGGGTACAAGCCATGATGTGTATGCGCAACCTCCTGATTTTAGAAATGGGTTATGTCAGAATGCCAGATGCAAGGGAGGGCACCAGGATGAGGTCTCTTGTTATCTGGGGTGCTCCCTGGGGCATTTGGTGGGCCGCTGTGAGATACAGGAAGCTGGACTAGATGGGCCTATGGCCTGCTCCAGTGGGGCTGTTCTTATGTTCTTAACTACAATTCCCAGGAAGCCTTGCAGGTCTCTTGTTATCTGGCGTGCTCCCTGGGGCATTTGGTGGGCCGCTGTGAGATACAGGAAGCTGGACTAGATGGGCCTATGGCCTGCTCCAGTGGGGCTGTTCTTATGTTCTTAACTACAATTCCCAGGAAGCCTTGCAGGTCTCTTGTTATCTGGCGTGCTCCCTGGGGCATTTGGTGGGCCGCTGTGAGATACAGGAAGCTGGACTAGATGGGCCTATGGCCTGATCCAGTGGGGCTGTTCTTATGTTCTTATGAGAGAAAGGGAGCTAGAGAGGGAATGTGTTTTAAATTCTAGTGTGTGCCTTTGGTTTTGGCCCAAAGTCCAGTTATCGAGCAGGTTACATTTCCAAGGACCTTCAGAGATCCAAGGAAGAAAGAGTAATAGGGCGGAGAGAGTTTAGTCATTGCATTACTTTTTGTCTGTAACGGTTATCATTTTCCTACCCTGATTCATTTTTCCTCGGATATATCATTAAAGTATCTTGTTGGGTATTTGTATAAACTCGTTTATACAAATGTTGGGTTTATACAAATGTTGGGTATTTGTATAATCTCTCACCAAGCATGTGCTTGGTGAGAGATTCCTCTCCTGAAACTTTCCCCCTCTTCACCATTGACGAATAAGAAGAGGCTGGAGAAATAAAGGAGCACCTAACCCTTCCAGGGTGGCCTGAGGAGAGGATGTGGTCAGGATAAGGTAGTCCGTTTCCTTTCCAAATGTACCCCAAATGGGGCAGTTGATTATCTCAAGGAGTGAGAAGGAGGATGAAAAGGCAAAGGGCTGACCTTGAGATGAGTTCCATGAAGGGGAAACATAAAGGGGGGGATGGAAGACAGGCCTTTCAGAGTTTAGAGGGGTGGGGAGGGAGCTCTTAGGTATGTATAAGCTCTTGGTTTTAGAGGCAAGCTGCCTCTGATTGCCAGATGCAGGGGAGGGCACCAGGACACAGGTCGTGTCTGTTGTCTTGCGTGCTCCCTTGGGCATTTGGTGGGCCACTGTGAGATACAGGAAGCTGGACTAGATGGGCCCTTGCCCTGATCCAGCGGGGCTCTTCTTATGTTCTTATGAGTTACACAAAATGAATGTAGGAGTCTGGGAGATTTCAGGTGGGTCAACAGGAGGCAGAAGGAAGTTGCATGTGGAGCTCAGTGGGTCTGACAGTGATTGCATGCATGTCTCCTTCAAAATGTGGGTGGGGGAGGGAAGGTGTTCTCTAGCCACAGCTTCCCTTCACAAACCCTTCTTGGGGAAGTGGGTTCTTCTGCTGGTGGGGCTGCTTCCCATTCGTGCACTTTGTGGCGTAAGGAGATGGTGGCAACCTTTTTTCTGTCCTTAGCAAGGTGGAACTGAAGCTGAAAGGGTATTCTGACAGCCAAGAGTCCTGGCAGGAACTGAATGATATCAAGGATGTCTTCTGGTTCAACAAAACTGAAATGTCAGGTAAGATCCAATGTCACCCCCATACTGTGAAATTCACAATCCTAGAGAAGGCTGGGATTGAGTCTCCAGGAGTTCTGGTTCCTGTCTTGATTTAGCAGCAGGAGGCCTATGGGAAGCCAAACCTGAGAATCCTGGCGAAACGATGCCACCTACCCAGAGACTGTGATTTCGAACTGGCTTCCAAATAATTGGGACACAGTTATGTTCAGTGGTGTAGCAGTGAATTTTGAAGTATGGGAGCTTATCATGACACCTATGTAGCCACACCTCGCTAAGACTATACAACAACAACAAAATCAACTTTGCGTAAGTTCTTCCCCTGCCCAGTGGCACAGCTAGAGGGGGGTGCAAGGCACTAAGTTTTGCAGGGAGCCTCACCATGGCGTGCAAGCAGCCCCCCCCCTTGGAGCCATTCCAGCTGGTGGGTACAAAACAGAGGCATACACCTCCATTTTGCACCCACCGCCAGGTGTGGCCCCAAAGGGGGGAGCTGCTTGCATGCTTCGATCTGGCTCCCTGAAAAACTTAGTGCTTTGCATCCCCTCTAGCTATGGCACTACCCCTGCCAGTTATTCCTACTTTGAAACATTTTGAGCTCCATCTTTTAAGACTTCCCTTCTATGCACACTAGTATAGTATTGGCAACCTTCAGTCTCGAAAGACTATGGTATCGCGCTCTGAAAGGTGGTTCTGGCACAGCGTCTAGTGTGGCTGAAAAGGCCAATCCGGGAGTGATAAAAAACTGCTGCTTCCCGTGTTGTGCCGATGCCGTATGGCGAAGTTGGAGTGTCCTCTCCAGTGCGCGAAGCCTGGGTAAAGAAGGTATGGAGGATAGGCTGTTACCCATGCAGCAAATCCCCCCTCTCCACGTCGCTGGAATGGTCCAATGGAAAGGCAGAAGCCAATACGGTTGGTTCCAGCGGCGTCGCAGGAGTTGCCAGAACGTGACTGTGTTCAGCCATGAACTGCCTAAGGGACTCCGGCTCCTGATTTTGCCTCGAGGTTGACTCCTGAAGCCTTTTCCAGAACTGGATGTAGCCACAAGGCAGTGGAGGTTTGAGGTCAGAGTTTCCTTCTCTTAGATGAGCTGCCTTCCTAGGCTGACGAGTCCCATCTACCCGGTGGCTGTTTAGTCGCCTCTTACGACAAGTACAGCCAAACTGAGGGCCTATTCTTAGCCCCCAGCCCCCAGGGTATATGCACACACAGGGTATATGCACACTAACCTGGGAGTAAGCACCATTGAACTCAATGAGACTTACACCTGAGTAGACCTATTTAGGACCTATTTAGGACCTATTTAGGAGTGCGCTGTAAGTGAAGTATCTTTCATCCCAAACTCTTGGAGTGGGTGCACTAGTTTAAAACAAATATACAGTGCAAACGTGGAAAGACAAGATTAAAAAAAACAACACCCAAATTTAAAAGTATATGAGTGTGGAATCTCAATAATTCCCTACTTCGTTCCCTGAAGGACATGATCCAGACTTATTTCCTCCTCCTCCTCTTTCCCCATAAGCACAGCACACCCTCTCCTAGCTATGGTCATTTCTCGACCTATGAGTTCAGGGCAGACTAGTTCTTATACCCCTAGGCAAATTTCTCACTTTGTCTTCTGCTGAGCCTGACACCTCTTCTTGGCTAAGCTGCTTTGACAAAAATTCCAAAGGCAGCATCTAAGCCCACCTGCGAATGACATTGCTGCTCCTGATGTAGGGGAAGTCCAGAAACTGTTCCCTGCCTACCTCCTGCCCACTTGCCCATGTTTTTCCCTGTGCATTTCTCCTGCCCGCTCAGATCCTTCTGTTGTCATTCTGTGTTCCAGTCTATGTCACAGAACACTGGAAGGAAGATGCTTTCTTTGGATACCAGTTCCTGAACGGACTCAATCCCACTATGATCAAGCAATGCAAGGAGATCCCACCCAATTTTGCTGTGACTCAGGAGATGGTGTCCAGTTCCCTTGGGGACTCCACTCTGTCTGAAGAGCTGAAGGTATGTCTTTCAGGACACAGTCTTGGAGAAAAATCCTGTGCTGCTGGAGAGAGGGCTGCTGCCACAGCCCATTCCCAGCTCATCTTTGACTTTCCCCTTTCTTCAGTGTTTGTGCTCTTCTCCCCACACAGAAGGGGACCATTTTCATTGCTGACTACTGCATCCTGGAAAAAAACCCTGCAGGTCTAAACAACGGCCAACAGCAGTACATCACAGCCCCACTGTGTCTGCTGCATCTCTCAAGCAAAGGGCAGCTTCTGCCCCTCGCCATTCAGGTAATGGATCTAGTTGGTTGGGTGCTGGGAAGATGCCACATTCCTGCTGAGCCCTCTTGGTAGGAGGATATGGGGGGCGGGAGAAGTTCCTCAGCGTGGCAAAGGAGACTCTGGCAGGCTAGGGACAATCTGTACAGTCCAGAGCAAAATGACTGTTCTTTCCATTTATATTATTATTACTTATTAAAAGCGAGATCAGTGCCCAAAGTGTCAGGGTATCACCTGTTGCATTTCTGCCTGTCATGTATAAAGTAACACAAGCCCTGCCATAAAAAAAGGTTGCAAACTCAGTGGCATAGCTAGAGGAGGTGCAAAGCATTTTGCAAGGAGCCTCACTGTGGCATGCAAACACCCCCCCCCCGGACCCATTCCAGGTAGAGGGTCCAAAATGGAGGTGTGTGCCTTGACTGCCCATGTGTTCCATCCTAGATTCACCTCCGTTTTGCACTCACCACCTGGAATGACTCTGAAGGGGCTGGACGGCCGTGATTGCCGCTGGACGGCCGTCCCTCCCTGGGTCCGATTGGCTTGAAATTGCCCCCAAGCAGTTGGTGGTGATGCACGCCATGGGGAGGCTACCTACAAAACTTAGTGCTTTGCAGCTTAACTGCGCCACTGTGCAGACTTTTCACATCACATAGATAGCTTGCAATGTGCAGGGAGTACTGGATGGCGGGATATGCCAAGTAGTCTCTGCTGCCTCCACGTAAATGTTTTGCTTTCCCAGGCAGCCTGCCCTGGGCCTTGCTTACTTTTGTCTTTTCCTGCTTCCTGTTAGCTGAGCCAGACCCCAGGCCCAGAGGTTCCCATTTTCCTGCCCAGTGACTCGGAATGGGACTGGATCCTGGCCAAGACCTGGGTGCGCAACTCTGACTTCCACGTCCACCAGGCACTCACCCACTTGTTGCGGACACACCTGCTGGCCGAGGTGTTCACCATAGCGACTCTCCACCAGCTGCCCATGTGCCACCCCCTCTACAAGGTAAGATTTGGGTTGGGGAGAAGGCAGTAGTGGAGCTGTGTGGGGGTGGCGGCCCACTGAGTATTGCAGGCGCTGCAACTTGCCATCTAAGGGGGAACAGCAACCCTGCCTGGAATGGCTCTGATGGCGAGTGGGAGGGGCTGCTTGCACAACGTGCCTGCAGTACTTACTGCACCAGCCCTTGTAGCGACACTACTGGGAGAAGGGCTGTGAAGCGGGACATCATTCTGAACAAGGAACTTGCATTGTGGGGGTTCTGGGTGCAGAATCGCACACTTCAGTTTCCCTTTAAAAAAGACTTAAGTTCCCAGACCTAAAGAATGCGAGGTTTGTGACACACCACGAGCCTGTTAAAGGCTTGGAGAGGGGCCTATGCAGAGTTCCACTGCGCTATCGCCTTGAGTGCCACACGGTGGTACTTCCACCTCGGGTAGAAATTGTTCTAAGTATGCAGCGTAAATGAATGTGATGGGCAGTATTCAGGCCGTAAAATTCTGCACTTTTTCTCGGTCCAGAGTTTGGTTCAAGGGCAGAGTGTTCACACTGAGTCCTGGTTGCAAGACCCTGGGCTGGCCTTGGGGCAGTTTGACCAGTCTGGCCAAATTGGGCCTTGTGCCTGGAGGAGCCCAGCATTGGGGAAACCAGCAGAGCACCCACAGCAGCCAGTGCCTGGCCCCTCGCTCTGTGGCTGATGCTCCAGCAGGGAATCTTCCAAGTTAAGGCATTGCAAGGGGAGTGCGGAGTGGAGTGGAGCATTGCCGCTGGACGGCCCTCCCTCCCTGGGTCCGATTGGCTTGAAATTGCCCCCAAGCAGTTGGTGGTGGTGCTGCTGTCAGGTTCCTCACCACTGCTGTTCATCCTGGTGAGTAGGGGGAGCCCGGTGGGGGTGGGGCCCCCATAAAAATGTTTTGCATTGGGCACTGCAGTTTCTAAGGCCAGCCCTGACAGGACTAGCCCATCCAGCTGTCTCAGGGCCCAGTCCTATCCAATTTTCCAGTGCCGGTGCTGCTGTGCCTATGGGGTATGCACTGCCTCCTGCGTTGGGGATGCAGAGGCCTCCTTAAGGTATGGGAACATTTGTCCCCTTACCCCGGGTGCTGGAAAGTTGGATAGGACTGGGCTGTCAGGCAGCAACGTGGTTTGGAGGAGGGCTCCTCTGCCACCCTTCCTCCTCCTGCTCCTCCCTGGAAAGGGAGAGGGAAGCAGAAGGAAGAGGGAGTGTGGAGCTGGGGAGTGGTGAGCCTTGACTCAGCCTTTCCTGGGTGAAGCCAGCTCTGCTTTAGGACAGGGTCAGCAGAGCCCTGGAGCAGACTGACTGCCCCTCTCCCCTTCCCTCTGCAGCTCCTGATCCCCCACACTCGCTACACCCTGCACATCAACACCTTGGCCCGGGAACGCCTCGTTTCAGCGGGCGGAGTCTTTGACAAGGTAAGCAGACGTGCTGCGGCGCAGTCTTGGGTTCAAGCGAAGGGTCTCCTCTGGTCAGCTGTGACTCCTGTTTCCCCCCCACTTTTCCAGTTCACGGCCACCGGCTTCAAGGGCTTGGCTGAGCTGCTCCGAAAGGGCACTGCAGCCCTTACGTATTCCTCCCTCTGCCTCCCGGAGGAACTTGAGGCTCGTGGTGTGTCCTCGCTCCCCAATTACTACTACAGGGATGACGGTCTGAAGATCTGGGCGGCTGTGGAAAGGTCAGATGGGGCAGGCAGCAGGGCTGCAATGGATGTAGCGACGGAGGGGTCATCCTCACTTTCCCCCAAGTTAATTCCAAGTGAACTTTTGTAGGAGGGGAAAGAGGGCAGTACGTCTACTCAGCCAAAACCTTTGCACAAATGTCAAAGGAAGCGGAAGGAATTTGGGAAGATAAGTGCTGCATCTCAGGGCCTTGTCTAGCGTGGTGGCTACATTTTTCCTTAAAGAAACACAGAAGGCACATTTTGGAGACACCCATCCAGTGGAACACCTGCAGATATTTCCAGAAGTCAGAAAAACGTTGATAAATTTTAATGAAATTTATCAAGGTGGTGTCCAGTAGCTCTTGCTCATAATAGCCTTAATCCACTAATTCTAATTTATTTATGTACATACCAGTGATGTATTCAAGTCTTTTACTCCAAGTCTCAAGTCTGGGATCCAACTTTAACAGAAAAAGGGAGGAGGAGGTGGTGGCAGCAGTGGCGTAGCTAGAGGGGGTGCAAAACACTAAGGCAAGTTCGACAAGGCTTTATTTAAACAAGGCTGTGCTGTTAATCAGCTTTATCAAGATTGCATTTTAGAGTGCTGGACAATCCACTCTGTTATTAACAGTATTTATATACTGCTTTTCAACTAAAAGTTCACAAAGTGGTTTACAGAGGAAATCAAATGACTAATGGCTCCCTGTCTCAAAAGGGCTCACAAAGATGCAAAGCAGCAGCAGAAAGCCACTAGAAAATACACTGCTGGGGTGAGGAGGGGCAGTTACTCTCCCCCTACTAAATAAAAGAGGAACACCCACTTGAAACACCCACTTGATTAGACCCAGTTAGCAGGGGTCTAATCATGTTATGTTACTAATTACGTTCCTGAACGAAGGCCAGCAAGTAGGTCTCTAAAAATATACAAGTCTTGAGTCGTGTCAGTGCGTCATTTATGTGGAGTCAAGTCATTGAAGCTACTTGAGTCTATCGACTCGAGTCTACATCACTGGTATATACTGCCCTCGATGTGCCTGGTTCTTGACAACAGAAGTGAAGACATGTCACTGACCTGAGGAGCTTACAATCTAAAATAGACTTCACATATTCTTCCCTGCCACCATTCCTTCCTGGCTTCCATTGTACCCCACAAGACGTTTTTGTTGTTGTTGTTGAGCTTGGCGGAGGCATCTTGTCTGTGGGGTGGGCGACCAGCTGTGGGCCCCACCTTGGGCCCCTTTGGGCCCCACCTTGCAGGCTGAACACCTTTTTCTCTTCCTTTCCACTTTTCTTTTTAGGTTTGTCTCCGGCATTGTCGATTTCTATTACAAAAATGATGACTCGGTGCAGGGAGATCCTGAGCTGCAGGCCTGGATAGCCGAGATCTTCACCAAAGGCTTCCTGAGTCAGAAGTCCTCTGGTATGGTCCCATCCCCTGTGGGGCTAGGATCTCCCCCCCCCCCCCACCCAGCAATGGGCAGGGAGGGCTAAGGGTTCATCAAAGCAATGATGCAATGCTGTTCAGAGCGCACGACTGCTGTTCAGATAATTTTTAAAACATCTGACATATATGATGGCCAATAGATCAAGCCATGAGAGTGGGATTGGGACCTCTGGAAAGGGGGTTCTGAAGAGGGAAACAAATCTCTCAGCTGGCTCATGGAAGGTGGAATTGAGGGCCATTAATGGATACAGTACTTCCTTCATCATTTAAAGCTGAGCAATTACAAGCATGAAGACTTGTATTGGCAACCTTCAGTCTCGAAAGACTATGGTATCGCGCTCTGAAAGGTGGTTCTGGCACAGCGTCTAGTGTGGCTGAAAAGGCCAATCCGGGAGTGACAATCCCTTCCACACCGGGAGCAAGTGCAGTCTGTCCCTGGTCTGTCTCCCTGGCTATGGGCCTTCCTTCTTTGCCTCTCTGCCTCAGACTGTTGGCCAAGTGTCTCTTCAAACTGGGAGAGGCCATGCTGCACAGCCTGCCTCCAAGCGGGCCGCTCAGAGGCCAGGGTTTCCCACTTGTTGAGGTCCACTCCTAAGGCCTTCAGATCCCTCTTGCAGATGTCCTTGTATCGCAGCTGTGGTCTACCTGTAGGGCGCTTTCCTTGCACGAGTTCTCCATAGAGGAGATCCTTTGGGATCCGGCCATCATCCATTCTCATGACATGACCGAGCCAACGCAGGCGTCTCTGTTTCAGCAGTGAATACATGCTAGGGATTCCAGCACGTTCCAGGACTGTGTTGTTTGGAACTTTGTCTTGCCAGGTGATGCTGAGAATGCGTCAGAGGCAGTGCATGTGGAATGTGTTCAGTTTCCTCTCCTGTTGTGAGCGAAGAGTCCATGACTCGCTGCAGTACAGAAGTGTACTCAGGACGCAAGCTCTGTAGACCTGAATCTTGGTATATTCTGTCAGCTTCTTGTTGGACCAGACTCTCTTTGTGAGTCTGGAAAACGAGGTAGCTGCTTTAGCATGAAGACTAGACCCTGAATAAACAAACCAACTGATTACTGATGGGGGTAAAATGTGCATTGATTGGTTGAAGGCATACAAAGGGGTGGGTGTGCCCATGCGCTTTAAATGTGCAGGGATTCACTCCCAGTTAATACCCATTGAGAATGTGGCTTGTCTCTTCCGTTTCGCAGGCATCCCCTCCTCCTTCAGTACTGTGAGAGAACTCAAGAAGTTCCTGACTATGGTGATTTTCACCAGTTCGGCTCAGCATGCAGCTGTGAACAGTGGACAGGTAGGAGAAGGTGCACCTCTCTTTGCATCTGGCGGTCTGAATACAGACAACTAATAGGGCATCTCTACATGGCAAAAAACCAATACTAGTTTTTCAGTGTCGTGGCTTGAACCCTCATTGTACTGTCACAGCTTCCCCAAAAGAATCCTGAGAAATGTGGTTTGGTGAGGGCTCTGAGAGTCGAGGTTCCCAGGCCAGGCTCCTGAACAGCCGTTCCCATGGAGAGAATGACTCTTAAACTAGTGTGTGCTGCAGAGATGGAGAGCCAGCGGTGCTATTCATGTCTTTGTGCCTGTCCTCCACCACTGGGAAGGGGCAGAGAACCATGGCTTACGTGGTCTGAGAGTGATGAGCAGGTCATTGTCTGCAAAGGGGCCACATTCAAGTGACAAATGGTGGGGCGGCATTCATAAGCTTGCGCCTTCCACTGTGGTCGTGAGAACTGGGAATGAGGCCCTGGATTTTGTGTTGCCTGGCAACCAGCATTAGAAGCAGATGGAGCTCCTCAGAAAGGATGGGGTCCCATGGCTTCTATTGTCTGGTGACCAGCATAGCCAGAGATGGAGCATGGCCGTTTTTGAGTGTTGCCTAGCAACACAAATAGTGTGGCCTAGAAACAGCAGCAGTGAGGGGCAAAAGGCTAGTAGACTTAAGGGCCCAATGCTTATCCAACTGTCCCGTGTTGATGCAGCCACAATGCAGACCCGTTCCCTCACCTTGAGGAGGCTTCCATGACTGCCCCTCCACCTTAGGGTAAAGCACACACCCCATTGACATGGCTGAATCGGTGCTGGGAAAGTTGGATAGTTCAACCCTAAATTAGTAGTACATAACCACATAGTGTAGACATGGAAACTAGAACATCTCAATGTTCCATCCTTAAGATGGATGAATAAAGAGAGATTTTATATGGAGACACCTTTGAAAAGGGGATTCCATAAATTGAATAGAGGGCTATCAATGGCTAATAGTCATGGTAGCTAAATGAAACCCCCATGCTCAGAGGCAGTCTACCTATAAATAGCAATTCTTGGAGGCAGCTGCATTGGGCTATTGCCTCCATGCTGTGCTATGGGCTTTTCAGAGGCCCTTGGCTGGCCAGTGTGTGAAATAGGAAGCTGGACTGGTGGACACACCAGGTTGTAAACCCCACATGTATACTCAACAGTTCCATTTTAATGGGCTTTACTCCCTATTAAGTGTGCTTAGGATTGCAGCCATACTCTGATCCAGCAATGACCTTCTCATGTTCCTTACAACTGGAATTTTTGACTGCAGTATGATCTGGGTGCCTGGATGCCCAACTTTCCTCCGTCCATGAGGAAGCCCCCGCCTAAGACAAAGGGCACGGCCAACTTGAAGGAGTACAAAGACACTATCCCTGCGATCAACACCACCTGCAACATCCTGAGTGTCTTGTGGCTGCTGAGTGCCAACCCAGGAGACATGGTGAGTGTTCTGGGGTGTGCAAGGAAACCAGGGGGATGGCAGCAATGGAGACAGCAAGGCCCACACCTGTGATGTTCCAGAATCATCCAGCCAGGCAACTATGTTTGTCAATGACTGTAGGAGGAGCTGTTTGAGTGGATATGGTGTTAGGCATCACCTGCTCCCGCATTTGCGCCCCAGTCACCACCTTTAAGAGAGTGCACAAGGTAGCGCCTGCTGGGCCCAACACTGGCTTGCTTCCCTCCAGCCTCCTCCAAGTCCAGCACTTCCTGTTTAGTGGCTTTCTGAAAATGCCTGCAGCACCATCTGGGGAACGGTGTCTGGAGTGGCCCCAAGACAGTGGAGACACTCTAGACCCCCCCACTCACTGTCCTCCCCTTGAGTCTTCTGCCTTCTCGTTCACCAGCCAGGCCCTGCTGCTTTCATACCCAGAGTGAGCAGGAGCAGCCAAGGCAAGAGAGTTGGAGGTGGAGGTGAAGCTGGCTGTCAGTGGTAGAGGATGGAAGTGCATGAGTGTGTTGGCATGTCACTCAAAGCCACAGATAGACCTGGCCTCTGCTTTGAGATTCCCAGGGTGGAGTCCAGGTCTACTGGCCACTCAAAGCGAAGGGTAGATTCTGGCCCCCACCTCAAAATCCCTGGGGACGGCCAGGTCTACCGGCTGCTCAGTGGCACATTTCACCTGGGACAGACACTCCACCCTGCCCTTGGTATGCTGCTGCTATGTTGCCGCAGGCTCTGGTTCGTCTTGGGCCAAGCCTGCATGGAATGAAAAAAGGGTGTGTGTGTGTTAGTTTGTAGCCCCTGGAAGTCTACTGTGCTAGCCTTACCTATACAGCCTGTTACACTGGCCATGTGCTGGTCATGCTCCGCTTGCTTATCCGCTGCCATGTGCTTTCTTTTTAAGATACCCCTGGGGAATTACCCTGATGAGCACTTCACAGAGGATGAGCCCAAAAACCTCATAGCAGCCTTCCAGAAACACCTGAGCAAGATCTCCCAAGAAACTGAGGAAAGGAATAAGTTGATCCCCATTGTCTACAAGTATCTGAACCCCCCTGAGATAGAGAACAGTGTTTCCATCTGAGCAGGGGGTGGGGAACAGGTTCAGCACTGGGCTGCCTTCTTCTCCTGACCTCTTGTTGGTGTATCTTTTCAAGACCATGGTGGTATAGCAATTAGAGTCCCCTACCCCTCTCATTTGTTTCCCATACCCCCAGTTAAGAATCTCTACTCTATGTCTGATCAATTAAAAAAAATGTTGTTAGATTATTATCACTGATTATTATCACCCATGGGGGGAGGTCTGTAGTCATAAAGTCAAGGACCCCTGAATTAGAGCATCTGACTAGGACTGGAGAGATATAGGTTCAAGCATCTTCCTCACTACTTCACAGGGTTGTTTGTGATGATCAAATGGGGAAAGAGAATCATGTGTGGCCCTCTGATATCCTTGGAGAAGAGTGAGATACAAATGTAATCTCGTAAAAAACATCTCGGTATAGATGGTGTTTCATTGGAGGAGTTTGTTTTACCTGTGTAGGGGATGCTGTTTGTTAACGGAGATCTCAGCTTTGGTCTAAACATTTAGTAGTGAAAAGAGTTCGTTGCCCCTGTTGGTGGAGGTGGGGGTGTAGGGACTAGGGGGGAACAGCAACTTTCTCTTCCCCAGTGCAAGCTGCCCTTCTGGAGGCAATTGATAAGGAAAAGAAGCTCTCTGGGGCTGTGAAGGAAAGAGGGCAAAACAGAGGCAGTGCCTAGTGGATAGAGGTGACCTTTCTCCCTTGCTCCTCTTACTTCAGACTAGGGTTTACTTGGAAGTTGATTGTCTCCCTGCAGCCACCACCAAGTGGGAAGCCTCTGTCCTTGATTAGCAAAGAGCCCCACAATCCAGCAGTTGGGGGGGGGTTAGAAAATGAGCAGTAGTGAAATGCGACAGTCCAAGAGGTGTGACAACCTGCTCTTCCTCAAACGGACATACCAGGCAGGCAAAGCAGTGAAACTACCAGAAGTGAGCTGAAAGGTGGAAGGAACAAAGCATTAGATGGGAGGCAAGCAATTAGAACAGGGCAAGAATCAAAAATCAGCAGGTGCAAAAAAGGTGGGGCTGTTGGCGAAGCAACACACCGAAGCATCTTTTGGTGATCTTTTGGTGGAAATGGAAAAGGTGCAAAAGAGAGCGACTAAGATGATTACGGGGCTGGGGCACCTTCCTTATGAGGAAAGGCTACGGCGTTTGGGCCTCTTCAGCCTAGAAAAGAGACGCCTGAGGGGGGACATGATTGAGACATACAAAAGTATGCAGGGAATGGACAGAGTGGATAGGGAGATGCTCTTTACACTCTCACACAACACCAGAACCAGGGGACATTCACTAAAATTGAGTGTTGGGCGGGTTAGGACAGACAAAAGAAAATATTTATTTACTCAGCGTGTGGTCGGTCTGTGGAACTCCTTGCCACAGGATGTGGTGCTGGCGTCTAGCCTAGACGCCTTTAAAAGGGGATTGGACACGTTTCTGGAGGAAAAATCCATTACGGGGTACAAGCCATGATGTGTATGCGCAACCTACTGATTTTAGAAATGGGTTATGTCAGAATGCCAGATGCAAGGGAGGGCACCAGGATGAGGTCTCTTGTTATCTGGTGTGCTCCCTGGGCATTTGGTGGGCCGCTGTGAGATACAGGAAGCTGGACTAGATGGGCCTATGGCCTGATCCAGTGGGGCTGTTCTTATGTTCTTAAACTACAATTCCCAGGAGGCCTTGCAGGTCTCTTGTGATCTGGTGTGCTCCCTGGGGCATTTGGTGGGCCGCTGTGAGATACAGGAAGCTGGACTAGATGGGCCTATGGCCTGATCCAGTGGGGCTGTTCTTATGTTCTTATGACCTTCAAAAAAAGCAAGGGTTGGGTGTGCCATCTGTCTCACTGGAGGGTTTAGAAATTCCTGGGTGTCCCTGTCCACCCCTGGACCCAATGACCTTGGCTGCCTCGTCAGCTGTTGCATTCCAGTCCCAGGAGAGGGGCTGGCTGTTCTCAGGGAAGCCAGCTGCAAAGACAAGAATCCACAAAATGACTGGTGGGCTTTTTTATTCAGCCTTTCTGCAAGGAAGCTGCACCCCAGGACAACGGCTGTTGCAGTAGGAAGCTGTCAGCAGCCTTGTGTGGATGCTGAGGCATCACAGAAGCCTCGGGGGGGGGGGCCCCTCAGGCAGTCCAAGCCAAGTGGAAAAATAGCCTTCCCAAATGGGGGTTTTCATCCAGGAGCTTAGCGACACCTGGGTGTGGTGTACTGTGCTCTCAAGTGCACAGCAGGTGCCAGAAGCCACATGAGAAGACCATTGCGAGTTTTCTCAGCAGCGCTTAGCCTTAAACACACCTACAGGCTGATGAGGGCGCACTCCTTGAGTCATGCTTTAGGTGTGCCAGGAGGTGTTAGCTGCAATCCAGCGTTGAAGAGCAACTGCTGTTGGCTCTACGTATATGGTTAGATTCCTATAGGAAGCATGCAGGTTCTTTGAAATAAAGACAGACAATGAATTCAAGCCACATTTACTTCAGTACAGTGCCAAAAATGAGAGCATTCTTCAGCACAGCACATGAAAAACAAGCTCTGTCTAAGTACCAGGACCAGAGCTGCCACATGGACCACCTCCCACAAATCCCCCACAGAACTTGGAAGCCCCAACCTGGAGGTTTTCTCACAGCTTGTGGCTCTGAGGGGGTGGCCTATTTTCTTCCGGTGGTGTCCAGCCCAGTTCTCTGCTGGCTGAGGGGCTTCTGGTGCAACTCTGTGAGTAGGCCTTGCATTGTCACCATTTTCTTCTACACATGAGGTTGTGCGCTGCTCAACGCAGTTCACAGTGACAATGATTCTTTGGCCCACCGCACCAGCCTGCCTTGTTGCCTGGCCAAGGTCCCTCTCCAGTTGCTGTCCTCACACATGTTCAATAGTCCTGTTTCAGGAAACTGGCACGGTGTGATTTACCTCATCAGGTACACTCATCAATAGCATGCAGTGTGCACAATGATGTCCAGGGCACCCTGCACTTTTCAACACTGGGTGGAGCAGAGGCTCCATAAGGCTGCCCTGCTGCCCTCTCCATTGATGTCCTTCAAGACACTCCTTTCTTTGAGGGCTGGAAGATGGTGCACCTACATGGATGTGCTGTTTTCCACCTCAGGAGGGTTGAGGTAATGGTATGGCAAGGGCAGGTGCTGGTTCCTTGCCTCAATCTCCTTGGAAATCTGTGCCAGGCGGAGCTGGAAAGTGGCAATGAGCTGCTTTGGTTTCTCCTCAGTGAAATGTTCATCAGGGTAGCACCCTAAAGGCCTCTGGGAGAAGAGGAAAAGAAACCACTGTGAGGGCCCATCATGACAACCAGAATAGGCAGCTGAATGTGCAGAACAGCCCTCTTGAAGGAAAATGTCCCAACTGTATTTTCTAGTGGTTATTTAACACCCCCCCCCCCGCCCGTTTCTGGAAAGTGGCTTGTAGCAGTTGAGGCCCCCAAATCTCCCTTTCTTGGTGCATGAGATCCCTCTCCCATCAGGGCATCAGAACCCCAAACTGTCTGCTTGTCCACACCCAGGCTCTTTCCGCGAAAGGCAAGAGGGGCTTCAGCTCTACAAGCCCTGGCTCCTCTCACTTTTTCTTCTGACCAGTGGCATAGCTAGAGGGGGTTCAAAGCACTAAGTACTGCAAGGAGCCTCACCACAGCATGCAAGCAGCCCCCTCCCCTTTGGAGTCCTTCTGGGCAGGGGGAGTAAAATAATAATAATAATAATAATAACTTTATTTCTACCCCGCCTTTCTCCCCGAAGGGACTCAAG
Source organism: Tiliqua scincoides (assembly GCF_035046505.1). Classification (NCBI taxonomy): domain Eukaryota; kingdom Metazoa; phylum Chordata; class Lepidosauria; order Squamata; family Scincidae; genus Tiliqua; species Tiliqua scincoides. Next base: position 126,949,931 of record NC_089825.1, read on the forward strand.
GCGGCTTACAACATATTAAAAACAATTTAAAAAACAAATAAAAACATATTAACACATACTAAAAACAGCAGTCAGAGTAAAAAAAATAGGTAAAAAGAGCATAGAGCAGCAGCAAGTCATAAAAGAATCAGGCCTGTAAAAAAATATTAAAAGATGTTAAAAAGATGTTAAAAGGCCAAGAACTCAGAAGGCCTGTTTAAACAGAAGGGTCTTCAGGCCTTGCCGAAAGGTCTCAAGAGAGGGAGCCATTCTTAAGTCTAAATGGAAATCTGAAGCCCCTGTTCCCTTTCACAGAAAGAGCCTAGGTGTGGACAAGCAGGCGTGTTAGGACACCTGCAGTACTTAACGCACCCCCCTAAAGCTATGCTACTGGGAACCCTGTTTGTGCCAGGTTGAAGATTAAACCAACGGAGTGTTCATTAGCTCTGACTGTGAATGGGACTGGTGGACTCTGGTGAGCAAAAGCTCCCGCCCACAACTCCTAGTGCAACGTCTTCCTCTCACATTCTTACCTGGTCTCCCGGCTCCCGGCTCAGCATCCAAAGGATTAGCAGAGTGTAACAGGTGGTGCTGACATCTGGCAGAGTCTCCAGAATGGTCTCAAAAGTCATGCTGCCCTTGGATTTTGGCGGTGGCTTCCGCATGGATGAGGGGTAGTTGGGCATCCAGGCCCCAAAGTCGAACTGGAGAAGAAAGGAGGCTGGAGTGAGAGACCCTCCCATGAATGCCACCACATTGGAGCCTTGGGGCCCTGCTTTCGCAATTGTCTGGAAACAGAAGTCAAATGGACTTCAATGGTACCACTGGACTTTATCTAGTGCAGCATTATCTACTAGTGCTTGTTTCCATGGCCCAGATCCTTCTGCTGTCTTACTCCACAATCCCACTGTCCCGATTCACCATAAAAACTGAGTGAGGAATTCCAGAGAAAAAAGTTGCTGTGGAAATCAGAGTAACAAACCACTAAGTTGACTTTACACACACACACACACACACACACACACACACACACACACACAGAGTATATATACTCTTTCTTTCAAGAACCACAACATTCAGGTGTTTCTTTCTGATCTGGTTTCACATTCTGGCCTCCATCCTCCCACGCTCAGAGCAGATGGAATAGCTCAGCTTCAGCTTGTCAGCTGCTTCAAGGTCGCACTGTGCCGGTGGCTGCAAACTGGCGACCTTGTGGATGTTATCTTCAGGCAAATGGAGGCTCTACCCTCTAGACTAGGGGTGCCCAAACCCCGGCCCGGGGGCCACTTGCGGCCCTCGCAGCTTCTCAATGCGGGCCTCAGGGATCCCCCAGTCTCCAATGAGCCTCTGGCCCTCCGGAGATT
>NC_089825.1:127624296-127731796 GCF_035046505.1 Tiliqua scincoides
CCCATAGTGTGGTTTAGTGTTTAAACCACATGAAATTCATATACATGAGTATTTTTAGCTCTTCAGCCCCAGCACAGCCTGTTATAGCTATGTCTGGGTGCAAGTAAGTGCAGCTTTTCCCGCCCTGGTGATGCAGAGAAGGGAAAAGCTGCACCAGTTGAACATCTTCCTGCAGAGACACTGGGGCTGCCTTCTTTGCCCAGCTTCCGGGTTCGTGACTATGGGGGCGTTCTAGCACGCCACTCTCTATGGTCGTGGGGACAGCCTGGGAGTCCCAGCTGTCCTAAAAGCCAATCAGCAGGCAGGGTAGTCTCTCTCTTGGTGCGGCCAATGACTCAGTGGGAAAGGGGCGCGCTGTGATTGGCTTGCGGTTGGCCAATCAATGGAGAGTGGGCGTGGCCAAGAGTGCTGCAGGAGGGGCTCTAGAGCTGCAGGCAGCTGGGAAGGTGAGTGCAGTGGGGCAGGTGCAGAGGAGGGCTGGGGGCTTTGGGGCAGACATGGGGGGTCTGGGCTTCTTGGTCTACCCTTGCAGGACTTTGGCAGGGGGTGAGATTTCTTTCCCGCAGCAGGTTGGCCTTTGCCTTCATCTCCTTAATCAATCTTGTTTCCCAAGTGTGTCTGAGCAAGTGCATGCAAAAATTTGCACCCATTCTTCATGCCTTGCAGGGTCTCTTGCAGCAGCAGCTGCTGTCTCTTTTAGTGTTTCACAAATTAGTCTGTGGAACTCCTTGCCACAGGATGTGGTGATGGCATCGAGGATGCCTTTAATAGGGGATTGGACAGATTTCTGGAGGAAAGGTCCATCCCAGGTTATAAGCCGTATGTAACCTCCTGGTTTTAGAAGGAGGCTGCCTCAGAATGCCCGGTGCTGGAAAGTGGCACCAGTATGCACGTCTCTTGTGTGCTCCCTGAGGCATCTGGTGGGCCACTGGGAGTTATAAGAAGCTGGACTAGATGGGCCTTTGGCCTGATCTAGTGGGACTCTTCTGTACTTATGACCAAGTGCAGTTCATTACAGGTTACAAGTGATGATGACTGTAGGCGGACCCACTGACCCAGTGGGGCTCTTCTTATGTTCTTAACCAGTGGTACTAGTACCACTGGTGGTACTTGAGGTGGGGTCCAGTGGTATGCATGGGGCCCGCAGACCCCCACCCAGCAGCGAGACCAGCAGTACGGCATGACAAGAAGTGGTAGGAAGCTCAACTTGGCAGACAGAGTTCCAGCATGCAGTTTTTGCACACTCAAAAAAACAACACCCCATTGCCTTGAGCCTCTTACTGAAGTTTGTTGCATTGCTTCTTGCCTCACAATCTGGAAGTGACTGGTAATGGCAACATAGCCAGTTACTTCCAGTTGTACTTCCAATAGGTGGATCATGCAGAGTGATATGGTGGGGGACAAACATTGAGAAATGCCTCTTTTCGATTGTAAGCTCCTTGGGAGCAGGGGTCTACCTGGGTGTCCGTGCAACTCTCTGCGGGGCACTCTGGGTCCTGGTGGTGCAGTCTGCATAATAAAGCTGTTTGCAAGGGCCAGGGCTGTCTCTTCTGTCCTATTGGGTAAATATTGTACACTGACCTCTGAGGGAATGAATGGAGGTGGGGAGACTAATTTAGAGGAAGAAGGAGGAATGAGCATGGACAGAAGGCACTCAGAGGGCCCTGAAGCGCTAATGGGGGGAATAGCTCTGGGCTGGTGGGGTGTGCAGGAGGGGAACAGTGGCAGAAGGGACTGGAGGCAGCTGGGGGGTCATTGTGGGAAACAGGATGTTTCAGGATGGTCCAGGATGGTCGACCAGATGAGCCTGATTCAGTAGGACTTTTCTTATGCTGGTGGCTTTGAATGGAGAATGAGCCCCCCTCTTTGCCTGGCAGGATGGGTGAAGTGGAAATCTCGGCCCGGGCATATGTCAAGATGTGTCTCCACGCCGCCCGCTACCCCCACACCGGAGTGAATGGGCTGCTCTTGGCCCAGAGGTGCCGGGCAACGATGGCTGGGCAGCCAGAGTGTCTCTGCATTACAGACTGCATACCCCTCTTCCACAGCAACCTTTCGCTCACTGTGATGCTGGAGGTGGCCCTGAACCAGGTATAAGCAGCAAAGAACTGCCAGCTGCAGGGTACGTGTTGGGCTCTGTAGCATGGGGTAGCAGGGGATCGTTTTTCCCAACAAAACACTTCCTAAATCCATATGCCTCTGGTAATGATTAAAAGTGGAACCCTGTGTTAAAATTCCCCCCTGCCCATTAACTAGTGAGAATGACAAGTGCAGGCTCTTGAAGGCCCCGCAAAAACTTAAAAACTGGCTTATTCTTCCCTTTCAGTTTTCTTTTCAGGGTGGAACAACTTTTAACCAGGGACAACTAAAGCTAATGGCGCTAAACTAAAAATCAATATTTATTTTTAATATTAATTAATATCAATATTAAAAATCAATATTAGTGCACCATTTAAATTGGTGTTTTCCACAATGCTGAACTTCCACAGTTCTGAACTTGTCTACTTTCTTTAAGCCATTGTGATTCTGGTTTAATAATAATAATAATAATAATACAGGTAATTATATACCGCCTTTCTTAGTCTTTATTCAAGACTTTATTCAAGGCGGTTTACATAGGCAGGCTTATTAAATCCCCATAGGGATCTTTACAATTTTGAAAGAATGTTCTGTCTTACAAGAACCACAACATTCAGGTGCTACTTTCTTGATCTGGTTTCACATTCTGGCCTCCATCCTCCCACGCTCAGAGCAGATGGAATAACTCGGCTCAGCTTGTCAGCTGCTTCAAGGTCGCACGGTGCCGGTGGCCTCGAACTGGTGACCTTCGGATGTTATCTTCAGGCAAATGGAGGCCCTACCCTCTAGACAAGACCTCCTGCCTCCTGCCCATATATGAAATGATACTACGAGTATTTCATGTAACTAAGTTGAATGAACAAGAAAACATTAAGGGGAGCTGACAGTTACATGTTATTAACCTTTGTTTTTAACAACTGGTATCTTATGCTTCAAGAAAAACCTTTCCCCTTCCATCGAGACCACCAACTGATACCTTCATAGAAACTTCACAGGCTTTAAATTTGGTCTATAAAATTGATCTGTAATCAGACCAGTAAAGAGTAGTACACCATGAATTCTGGGGCAGTAAATATGTTTAATTCATTTTTGCAGGTTGACATCTGGAGCTCCCAGTCAGATTTGCTCCTGGCTGGCTATTACCAGGCCAACTCGGGAATTGATGACAAGAAGTGAGTTTGGGAAGTGGGACTTTGTTACAGGATAAATCTTCTTTTGTTCCTTACTTCCTCTTTTCTTTGCTCCCTTCAGCCCTTCCCCTCTCGCACAAAAGACTGCTGGACGCATTGCAGAATTGTATGGTGATGCCGTGCTTATCATGGTGAGAGCTAGAAATTGGGCATACTAGGTCTGAATTATCATGGTTAATCTTCATTTGTGTGTCAAGGAATTGGAGTCAATGTGTGGTAGATGCTTACTTAAGGCAGAGCTGCACTTTGTTCCCTGTGCATCGAAAGATTAACTAAGGTATCTGATGGCTTTCCCCATCGGATTCTTTTTCTCCCCACCAGTTGGATAACCGCAAGTTTATAACCAATCCCAGGGTCCCTCCGCTCATTGTGTTGGAGCAGAAAGATCGACAGTGGATCCCCAAAGACAAGAACCTGTGAGTTACAACTGTCATTTGCATAGCACTCATTTTCAAAGTGCTTCACAATCTTAATTGCATTTGCTCTTGCAAAACAAGCCTGCAAGATACATCAGTAGCATTCCTCTGATACAGATTGAGAATGTGAAAGTGACTTGTCCAAGGCTACAGAAGGTGGGACTGAATCTAAGTCTCCAGACTGTCCACAAGACTCTTCTAAGCTCTCTATCCCAGATGACAAGAGAGGGAGACTACACCAACCCATATCCAAGCCATAAACCTGAATGTCTAGAAACTAGCTTTTTGCTTTGGTCTGTTTTCAGGGTTATGTGGAGTGACTGGGAATCCTCTCGCCACATCTGCAAGTCTCTCCTGAAAGCCAAAGCTTATGCACAGTTGGTCGACTTTGATGCTCACCTGGATGACATTAGAGAGGACTGGACCAATCAGCAGCTCAACACAGAGATTGCCCAGCTGGTGTCAGTGGCCAATGGCAGTGCATGAGGGGCTGCTGCTGACCAGTCAGTATCACGACAAGATGGCAGTGAAGGGCAAGGGGTGGGAGAACATCATATCAGATGTGCAGCTACTCCCGTCCCACTGTCTTCTGTGATGGCTGGAGAGAAATTGGGGACATGTAGCTGACAATTTTTATTCTACTTCTCCCCCACACTACCCTGCCCCAAGGGTATATCCCAAATACTCAATATGTGCAAAAACAAATTCACAACCCACTAAACCATCTTTTTGCCAATTAATATTTCAAAAATATATTTAATCAACACTTCTAGACACAGATTTCTGAATTTTTTTTTGTAAATTCTTAAAGGATCCCAGCTCAAATATTCTGTTACAATTTTTTTGTTTCAAAACTCTAAATGTCTATCAAATTTTAAATCTCTTTATTTCTAGAAGAATGGAATTTGAATGGCATAGCTCAAAGTTTTAGCGCTTGGGGCTCCTTCCATCCTGGTTCTTGACTAGTGGCTTAGTAAATCATGCCTTTGTTTTCATCTCGAGGCTTCTTAATCTTCTCAAAGTTCTTCAGAATGATGTCATAGGCTACAGCCTGAGAATGAAAGGAAATTGGAAGTTTGTTCAGTACTGGTGGGAGGGGGGGAGCCTAGTTCAGCCAAATGAGCTGAATGAAACAGGGGAGAAGGTAGACTCTTGAGGCTTCCCCAGTCTAGCATGCTCTGTAGGGACAAGCAAGAGAAAATGGGTGTCGTTTAGTGACAGAGCACCTCCTTTGTATGCAGGCCCTGGGTGCCCTGGCAGCTCCAGAGATTGTTGGGAAAGACAAGCAGCAGGTTGGGGTGGACAGTACTGAGCTAGATGACCTAAGAGCTTGATGCAGTATAAAGCAGATTGGCATGCATTTCTGAAATAGCATTTGAGAGCTTATTCCATGCCAAAGGGAAACTGCAAGACTCACATTGCCACCCCCAAAACCTCCTCAAAGTCAGGTGGGGGTAAAACAACCAACAGCAGGCAGCAGATTTAAGAAAAGCGAAATGGAGCCCCACTTTCTTAAAACGTGATGTGAAGCTCTGGAATTCATAGGTACAGGATGCTGTGATGACCACTGTGTAAATGTGTTTTTAGGGGAAAGCCTTTTTCAAGGTAAGGATGTGGGAGACAGGCCTGAGAACATATGATGCCGTGACCCTGCTGAAGCCAAGCAGCTGTGGATTTGGCCAGTTTCTTGGCTGGGAGACAAACGCAAGCCCCATGTAAGAGCCGACTGGAAGTGCTTTGTGTTTGGGTTTTTAAAAAGGTCTGTGGAGGACAGAGTAGCTGCTGGCTACTAAGCCTGATAGCCACCACTGGCCTGACTGCAACAGCTGCTACTATTGCAACAGTTAGCCTTGCTTTGAGAGCCCACCCAGGACATTTGGCTGGCTGCTGTCAGAAGGCAGGGACTGTGGGTCGAAATGCAGTCCCTGGAAGGGACTGTTGATTGAAGCGCAGCAATTTTTGTCGCCTTGTTTCACGTAATGAAAATAGTTATAGGCTACTTTTCTATTGAAACATCCAAACCAGCTTGCAAGCAACAGCAAAAATGTAGTAACATGAACAACTGACATTGAAAAAGAAAAGGCAGAGAAGATCAAGACAGGTCTGAACCCATCCTCGAAAAGCTGCTTCTGTGCCCTCTGGTGGAAAGACATTCGAGAGATGTGCTGCCACCCTGGCAAAGCCATCCAGAGCCACCTGCCTGATCTCAGTTGGATGAGGCACCCCAAGGAGATTGTCTGGTGCAGGCCACAAGCTGTGGGCAGGGTCTTACAGCGTTGGTCCTGTAAGTTCCCTGGTCCCAAGTTGCTTTAAAGGTTTCAGACCAGCTCCTCAACCTGCACCTGGAAAGACAGTGGAACTACCCACTGGGCAGTTATATTCTTAACTGAACTTTTAGCAACCTAGCTGAAAACTTGTGCCCAAGGAGCGAGCATGCCCTCCTCTAGCAACTTCTTACAAGTGTGGAACTCCTAGTGTGCAGATGAGTTTCTCCAGCTGCCAAGGGCTGTCCCACACATTCCACAGGCATGTTCTTTGGCACGTCTGGCTTTGCTCTCTGCACCCCAACCTGGCAGCACAATTACTCACGTAAATGTTTCGAATCTCATTGACCATGAATCGGATTTCAGCATACTCGGCCTCATCGATTTCATGTACAAGTTGGCGATAGTCGCCCTGTAGGCAAGGGAGACAAAAGCCGGGGTGGAGCATTAATGCTTGAGCTACCCCTGTCCATGCTGTGAAACGCAACAAGGGTGGAACTTACCACATGTGGACTTTTAGCTGCTTTAGAGACGGCGTCGCCCCGTTCAGAGTAATACCTGGGAAACATGGGAGAGAGACAGGGTCAGGTCTGAGATGAGAAGCTGATGATGATTATGAATATTTATATACCACTTTCCAACAAAAAAAAAAAGTCCACAAACCAGTTTTCAGAGAAAAATAAATGGTTCCCTGCCCCCAAATAGCTCACAACATAAAAAGATGCAGAACAAACTCCAGCAAACAGGCACTAGAAGATATACTGTGCAGACTCAGGAGCTTCTGGGCAGTGTTCTCTCCAAGGTATCTGTACTGTTACACTGCCTCTGGGGCCTGATCATAAACTTTGGTTCCCCAGCCCTGCAAAAGTGAGGGGCTTCAAGTAGTTTGAACCCTAACCAGAAGTGATCTGTCCACAAAAGGAGTGATCTGAATGTTCTCCACATCCAGATCACGACACGCCTGTCCACCAATAAACTCTGGGTCCAAACTGCCTTGCCACATATGTCTGAGATAGGCCTCCAGTTGCCATGGTGGCCATGAAGTCAGGAGCTTTGCTTTTACTGAGGGCCTCCATGAGAACACTGAAGTCCCCCAGCAGCACTGGGCAAGGGCTCTCCAATCACTCAGGTCAACTCAGAAAGGTAGACTGTTGGGCAAGAAGGTGGACGGCACACAACCAGAATCCCAGTCCTGTCTTGCCCGTCCAGCATCACATAGGCATTCCAAGCCAGCAAACCACTGGGAAGGGTACCTGGTAAAGGGGCACCAGAAGGCTGAGGGAACGGCCAGGAAGAGGGATCGTCTTGTCTGTGACACGACTATTCCCCTGGAACAGCTGCTGACCCAACCCTCACCACCATATCTTCTGCATGCACTAAAGGAGGAGGCTTTCTCTGCACTGCCGCGCAATTCCTTTGTGGCAGACGCAATCGGCTATAGAGGCCTGCTGGTAGAAGGGACCCCTGCTCTCTCACATGCAAGCCCCTGTTAGTGTGTGACATGGTGCACAAACACCAGCATAGTTTAGTGAGTCAGCGTAGTTTCTCCATTTGCACCCCAACGACCTGCAAATCTGCAGGAACAGCCGTGTATCAGGGCTAGAGAGGGTGGCATCGGTTCCTGAGGGCCAGGCCAAAAAGAACCTTGGCCCACGGCATGGCCCCCATCGCCTGTCCACTGAGTAAGTCCACCCAACTGATTGTGGCCAAGGGGAGGACTGACTAGGGCTCTCCACCTTTGAGCAGCCAATCCAAACGGTAGGATCTTGATTCGCTCTCCCCATCAAATAAAAGGAGCCGGCATTTGGTGCCAGCACTTGCAAAAGTGATTTGCATGTTACTCTGCTGGAAGTGAAAAAAGGAAGTGGAGTAATAGCAATAATGTCTATGTCTAGGAGGTTACTGCATCATGTTGTTGGCAACCTTCAGTCTCGAAAGACTATGGTATCACACTTTGAAAGGTGGTTCTGGAACAGCGTCTAGTGTGGCTGAAAAGGCCAATTCGGGAGTGACAATCCCTTCCACACTGGGAGCAAGTGTAGTGTGTCCCTGGTCTGTCCCCCTGGCTATGGGCCTTCCTTCTTTGCCTCTTAGCCTCAGACTGTTGGCCAAGTGTCTCTTCAAACTGGGAAAGGTCATGCTGCACAGCCTGCCTCCAAGCAGGCCGCTCAGAGGCCAGGGTTTCCCACTTGTTGAGGTCCATTCCTAAGGCCTTCAGATCCTTCTTGCAGATGTCCTTGTATCGCAGCTGTGGTTTACCTGTAGGGCGCTTTCCTTGCACAAGTTCTCCATAGAGGAGATCCTGTGGGATCCGGCCATCATCCGTTCTCACAACATGACCGAGCCAACGCAGGCGTCTCTGTTTCAGCAGTGCATACATGCTAGGGATTCCAGCACGTTCCAGGACTGTGTTGTTTGGAACTTTGTCCTGCCAGGTGATGCCGAGAATACGTCGGAGGCAGCGCATGTGGAAAGCGTTCTGTTTCCTCTCCTGTTGTGAGCGGAGAGTCCATGACTCGCTGCAGTACAGAAGTGTACTCAGGACGCAAGCTCTGTAGACCTGGATCTTGGTATGTTCCGTCAGCTTCTTGTTGGACCAGACTCTCTTTGTGAGTCTGGAAAACGTGGTAGCTGCTTTACTTATTTCCATTTTCCTCTCTTTGCAAGTGCCTGCTTTAGGACTGTGTTTAGGACTGTGTTTGCCCAGTCCCCATTTTATTTTTCCCTTCCTCAATAAACTCTTGTTTTTCCAAGATGCTTGCCTGTTTCTTTCAGAGCTAGGCCCAAGCTGACTTCCTAAGTCCTGCTTAGCATACAGGGAGTGGGACACACAGTCTTAATGTGCCATTTCTGGTATTGCACTGAACTGAATAGGCAGCTTTTGCTACTAAGGTGCAAGAATAGAGCCAATGCCTCTGTATGTCCACAATTCAGCACTGTTTGTCCAAGCTGTGTCCTGATGTTCCTGAGTGCAAGTGAGAAAGAAGGGCAGTGACCTCAAGATGAGCTAAGGGAAGCTAACTCCAAAATCACTTCCCAGCTCTCAAACTGTGTCCAGTCCAGACCAACACCAGTTCAGTCCAATGTCATTTTTGTCTCCCAGCTCTCACTATTGATCTTCACGTGTTCCCTCATTTCCCCCAAATTTCAGACTTGGGCTTTTAATTTTATTTTGTGTTTCTAAGTGCTGAATTTGCACTCATACATTACATAGCCCAATAAACTGGATGCAGTTTGTCATTTAAAAAAAAAAAAGACAAGGGGAGAGAAACTGGATGGTGAAATATCAGAGTTTAAATCAAGGCTGTTAAATGATAAAAGAAATCTTGGTTGATAGAATGTACAAGTTTTAGTTGGGTGACTTGGATTGCAGTTTCCTATGAGTAAAATAGGCTGTCTGATTTTAGCTAATATTTGCACGTGTTTGTCACGGCACACATCACTTGAGAAGAGGCATTCCCTCCAGTGTGAAAAAAGTGGAATGCCTCTTTTCAGAGGCTGCTGGCCATTCGTCTTTTTTTTTAAGTCCTTGCCTTCAAAATATAGTTAGATGAATGTTCTATCATATCTATTGTGCGACCTTGAAGCAGCTGACAAGCTGAGCCGAGCTATTCCATCTGCTCTGAGCGTGGGAGGATGGAGCCCAGAATGTGAAACCAGATCAGAAAGAAACATCTGAATGTTGTGGAAAGATAGAACCTTCTTTCAATTGTAAAAATCCCTATGGGGATTTGTAATTAGCCTGCCTATGTAAACTGCCTTGAATAAAGTCTGAGGAAAAATCTGACGGCCAAGAAAGGCGGTATAGAAATACCTGTATTACTATTACAATTATCATCATCATCAAACTGTCTGACAGGACAATCCTATACATGTTTACTCAGAAGTAAACCCCACTGTGCTCAGTGGGCTTACTTCTATGACAGTGTGCTTCAGATTATAGCAGAACTGTGCAGCACTTGTTTAAATTTTACAAAGGTAAATTAACGTATGAGAAGAAAGCATATCCAGCCAAAAGGTGCTGAGGTGCAATAGGGCATATTCACTGCTTTAAAAAAGAGACCAAGAGAAAAGGGCCGGCCCATCCATGCTGCAACGGAGGCAGTTGCCTGAGGCAGCAGGTTGGGGGAGAATGTCCACTGTCCACCACTCCCCTCCCTGCCCAGGACTGGAAAAGGAGGAGGGGGACAATCTAGCCCACCATTCTCCTTTCTTCCCCACACTTCTGCTGCTGCTCTATCCCCCTCTTGTCTTTTCCAATCCAGGGCACGGGAGGAGCAGAGGCTGACACATCACCAGGTAGGGGAAGGGGCAGCATTTGACCCACTGCCTCAGGAACTGAGTGGTCCCGGACTTGGAGATGGGCTTGAAAGAGGCAAAGCAGAAGACTTCTACCCAGGCCAACACTGAAGGAGGAGCATGCACAAAAAGAGGCACCCCGTCCTCCAGGCACATGGTCTACAACGGAGCACATGGTCCACAACTCCCCTTTGTGTCGTTTTCTGACACAGAGTGCTTAAGAAACTGAAATTGGCTTGGGAAGAGGGCAGCTCCAAAGACGGGAGAAAGGCAAGAGATCCCTCTGCACTGAGAGGAGGAGCTGGAGGCAAGAGGGAATAGCCAGCCCAGCCCTTTGCACCACACTGCGATTCCGCCTGTCTGACAACTGTACACAGCGAGAGGCCAGGGGAGAACTGGCTTGGTTGGTTGACAATGAGGCACACAGCAACACTAATTAACTTTTTAATCAAGATGCTTGACAGTGTCGAAAGAACTTGTTTGACCAGATTCAGGCCCAGTCCTATCCTGCTGTGCTCTCCAGCATCAATGCAGCCACAATGCAACCCCGAAGTCACTGCAGGACACAGCACACGCCCTGTTGGCAAGGCTGCATCAGCGCTGGAAAGTTGGATGGGGTGGGGCCCTGAAGATGCATCGGGCTTAGGGAAAGGGAAAGGCTGTCTGTTGGGGTCTCTGGAACTTTAACCCCATATCTCCAAGGTGGATCTAACCATTTTCCTCACACATTCTCTCTTCCTGCACAGCATAACAGCACACCACTAATTCAGATAAGGATATGAGCTGGGCATGTTCTCTCTCTCTCTCACACACACACACACAGACACACACACACAGCCTCTGGAAATGTTTGTGACACACTTTAGCTTCTGTGCTGCACCCACATTTATGACTCCTTGCAACTGCGCCAGGGTTCACCTTTGACTTCCTGACTGCACAGGATGCCCTTTAGCACCTGTCTAGAAGCTTCTTGCGTTAGGAGCAGAGGCACCTCTGATCCCAGCCCCCCCCCCCGCTCAACTGCCCACCTCCGCCTCCGTCGCTGCTGTCCCCAGCCCTTGTGCTGCTCATCGCAAATCTTACCTTGTCCAGTGAGCACCACTCCTTCTGCTGGCGTGCATGGGAAGGCTTTGGTCTTTGTACCAGTGGGCCTGGATAGTGTGCTGTTGCAACATGTTTTATGGCACATTTGCGACAGTCTACACCGGTGGAGTGTGCACTCTGCTGGCACAGACCTACCATAAGATTGTGCCCTAAGCCTCTTAATGAACATCACTGGATTTTCCTCACACTTGAACATAAAAGGGGCACAATATAAGCTCTGGGGAGGGGGGATTGTTGGCAGTTGCCCAGGTGCTGGCTGCCCCAAGTTCTGGATGTTCAAGTTACAGATGGCAGCACTGATGCTTTTGTGCAGGAACACTTCTTTTGGTGGTGCTTTCACACTCACATGATCGTGCTGAGTTGGCAAGAGCCAGATGCTTTCAGCGATGTACATTTTAACTTCCATACAGACCCCTGGAACCTAACCTGTAAGTACATCGGGAGTGTATCTGGTTTTGGACTCACTTGGCAATATGGGTCTGAAACGATTCCAGCTTTGTTCGAACCGAAGTCAGCAATTCATACACTTTTTCCTGGTGAGAGAAAAGGGGAAAAAAAGGAGGCAATGAAGTGCAGAGAACCACTTTGTCCACAGTGTCAGTGGAGGATGAATGAAGAGGGGGAAGAAGGCCTTGAACGCTGCTGGGGCTTAAGTGAAAGCCACACTGGCAGTCTGGTAAGCCCTGCTCTTCATCTCAAGTGCAATGGGTGTGAATATGCATCTAGCTAGAGAAATTCAAGAGGGCAATGAACTTTGGACATGCTCGGTGGCACACTCCACCATTTTCAGATTCTTCAGTGTGTCTTTGTGCTAGAAGTTACATGTTCCTAATTTCAGGTTTCTGGATAGTCTGGAGGTACCTGAAGCACTGTGGGGTGCACCCCATGTTTCAGGCTAAAGACTGCCTTTGAAAGCACTTTCCAGGGCTGAGCTGCCTTTGCTGACACGAAGATGTGGTCCACACACTTGTGTGTGCTGGTGGGTGAACAGGGGTGTTGGGTCAAAACTCACCTGGACTGCAACCCCAAAATTATTGCCATCCTCGATCCTCGGCACCTGGAGCTGTAACCACAGAGAGATCTGAGGAAAGAGGAGGAACCTGGGTGAATGTGTATGTCCTTGGGCGCATTTGCACATGTGAACATGAGTGTGTCCTTTTCTTGCCTTACCACATTCAGTTTCTCCTTGGCACCCTGGATCTCTGGTTTCACGCGGTTCAGGAGTGCCGTGATCTTGTCATTGTGGCAAACAGGGCCGCAAGGTGGGGCTGAAGGGAGGAGAAGAGAGTTCAGGATGGCAGAATCTAGATCCTCGTTCCAGCCTCTCCAGTCAGTACTCCAAGACTTCGCTCTTCCCTTCTCCTCCCTACTCAAAGTTGCACCTCAGCAGCTTTCTGCAGCAGTCAGCATCAGCAACCATATTTTCAAAGGTTACTGTTCAGATAGAAACCTGGTTGGCAGGTAGGACCAGAGTGCCTACGATTTATCAGATTGAGGCACCAAGGCACCATGCCTCTAATAACTGTGTAACAGGCAGGAATGCAGCAGGTGAAGCTTTCCTGTAACAGATGAGGAAGCTCAACCTTTTGGATTTCTGACTGTCATACAGCTGTTAAAGCCATGGAAGACCTGTCAGGAAAACAAAGGGTAATCCTAATAAAATCTTCAACCTCAAATATTTATGTTCTGCGGGTAGCAAAAGCGGAATCAACTGCACACACCCTTCTAGTGCTTTGCCTATCTGTTACTACTCCTTCATGTCTAACGAACAGATCACTTTCCCCCCTCCGCTACCCCACACCATCCCCTTCCAGCAAGCCAAAAAACCCCAGGATAATAGAGAGAAGAGGGGCTTTGTCACCTAGGCCAGATTCTTCTGCAAAATCACCAGTTGGAGTCTGTTAAATGTGGCAAAAAGTGGGCATGCTCCTTATAATTATAAGGAAAGATTTCCAAATGCTTTCCTTGCAGAAGACATTTTTTAAAGTAGCCTTCTGTTGCAGTCCAAAGTACCTTTATCCTCCTCCTCCTCTGATTTCTTGGAGTCCTTCTCTTCTTTCTTCTCATCTTTTTTGTCTTTCTGTAGCCAAAGAATGAGAGATTGAGGTCATTAGAAGCAAGAGGAAGGAGAGTCACATCCCTTCATCCCTCTGCTAAGTCGCAGAGCAAGAAAAGCAAAATGAACAAAAATATAGTTGCACTGGTAATGCTGTAATTAATGGTAATTGGTAATTACCATGAGAATTGGAATAGTTTTGTTTGTTTCTGAAATAGGTGTTGAAACCAAAATATATCTCCAGAAATTTTGGACGGTATCCTAAATTATCCTTCTGTTCACATAAGAAGGTTTTTGCGCACACAGAAGCGAAAGCACAGTGTTCTGGCAGGCCAACATCAGAACATAAGAACAGCCCCACTGGATCAGGCCATAGGCCCATCTAGTCCAGCTTCCTGTATCTCACAGCGGCCCACCAAATGCCCCAGGGAGCACACCAGATAACAAGAGACCTCATCCTGGTGCCCTCCCTTGCATCTGGCATTCTGACATAACCCATTTCTAAAATCAGGAGGTTGCGCATACACATCATAGCTTGTACCCCGTAATGGAATTTTCCTCCAGAAACTTGTCCAATCCCCTTTTAAAGGCGTCTAGGCTAGACGCCATCACCACATCCTGTGGCAAGGAGTTCCACAGACCGACCACACGCTGAGTAAAGAAATATTTTCTTTTGTCTGTCCTAACCCGCCCAACACTCAATTTTAGTGGATGTCCCCTGGTTCTGGTATTATGTGAGAGTGTAAAGAGCATCTCCCTATCCACTCTGTCCATCCCCTGCATAATGTTGTATGTCTCGATCATGTCCCCCCTCAGGCGTCTCTTTTCTAGGCTGAAGAGGCCCAAACGCCGTAGCCTTTCCTCATAAGGAAGTGCCCCAGCCCCGTAATCATCTTAGTCGCTCTCTTTTGCACCTTTTCCATTTCCACTATGTCTTTTTTGAGATGCGGCGACCAGAACTGGACACAATACTCCAGGTGTGGCCTTACCATAGATTTGTACAACGGCATTATAATACTACCCGTTTTGTTCTCAATACCCTTCCTAATGATCCCAAGCATAGAATTGGCCTCAGAATAGAATAGCATAGAATGGGAACCTGACTTGGCTTTGTGCTTGTGCAACACATTGTGTGTGATATCGCACACAAAATGGTTGTTATCTCACTGTTGTGCAACGTATTCTTCATATTCTTGCACAACCACACGCAAGAAAACACAAAATGTCACCTGATCTCTGTTTGCACTTCTTAGGACACAAACGATTAATGTTTGAGAAAAAAGCTGCAGGAGGAATTTTACTGGAATACGGCAATGGATACAAATGAAAATGGCTTGTAAATCGGGGGTTAAAATTCAGCCATGCCGACATATGTACACAAAACACATGGTGGATACATATTTTTGTAACTGTTTTCTGAATTAAAATGAAGGTAACTGCAATAGTCATCACATATTTAAAACTGCAGTGGGATATGGGAACTGTATTTTCAAAGCCTAATAACATTTCCTAATAACAGTTTGTCTTGACCTTTGTGCATGCTCAGATTTCAAGCTTTTAACATGGCCTGAAAGTGATGATCGAGGATATCCTTTTACTCTTCTGTACAACTGAAGGGTGCACAGGTCTCATTGTCAGATTTTTCTGGTAATTTGGGGTGATTTAGTACCACATTTCAGGGTTCTAGCGAAAACACTAACAAATTCAACACTCCCACGAATCAGCCAGACCTAAGGAATACATAAAATCTAGTTTCGTTCTATGACTGTGGAAAATGGGGCACAGTGAGAGAGGGCACATTCATGGGCAATATGGGAGGGGGATGCTTTGGTGGAGAAATCTCAGTCACCATGTGGAAATATAACCCATCCTTGCACAACAGATAAAATTGAGAAACCAAGGCAACACAGAGTTCTAGAAGAGTTTTCCCGATCCTAATCACATGTAATCAAACAATCTTGCTTTCACTGCAAAAGGAGTTACTTCCAAGCAGACACAGGGTTGCACTTCTTGCCTAATTCAGCATTACAGCAAGTCGGTCAGTATAATAGTCCCATTTTACAGATAAGAGGAGGAGTGTGACAAGTTTTCCAAGGTCACTAAGTGCGTCCAGTGTGGTGCTAAGATCTGAACCCATTGCCCCAATTCACATCTGGCCCCATCCTTTGTTCTCTTCATGTTTGGTTTTACTTTGTCCTCAGCTGACATAAAGAAACATGAAAATTGACACAAAAGGGATATATATCCTGTGCTCCCCACCCAAAATAAACTCATCTAACCCTCCCCTTCGATCACCTGAAAGAACAGAATGAAAACACATGGGAGGGTGTAGAATCTTCTAGTTTAACATGGTATCTTTTCCGACACGCAAGGGAGGGGGCAATGAAAAATAATATGGAAGGGAGATGTGGTGTGCAACTGAAGTTTGAGGGAGGGTCATTTATTAGTAGGGCCGTCGGGAGATGTAAGCCCCCTTTAGCAGTGTGGTGTGACTTGTTAATGGTCAAAAAACCAATGGTCTGCCTTGACAATTTTAGCACCTTGTCAGTGTACCATGAGATGAAAAAGATGGAAAACTGCTGTGCTTAGGATAACGAAATGGAAAAGTACGGGTGAGAGAGAGCCAAGAGGCATATGCCACTAGGGTAGGGAGGGTTCAGCTGAAAATATTGCTTTAAAAACAAGGGTGATGCGTGGAGCTTAAATCTCCTCTGTTTATCCCTCCAGGCAAAAGGGAAGGTGTGCATTAAATCAGGGAGTCGTCATAATAAGGTGGCATCTTCCCTCCTCCACGAGGAATCGTCCCCCTGAATTATAACAAGCTGGATGTGGAATACCTGGGGTGCAAATTCTTCCTCTGACTCACTGGGCAGCCTTGGACATGTGTTCACTTTCTTAGTGGCACATGGAAATAATGATGGCCTTCCTCGCCAAGTTGTTGTGAGTGCAACAACAACAGAGATTGTAAATATAACATGAAGGAACGTGACCCTTCGGATGCAACAACTTCTGTACACAAAAATAACTTCCATGTAGGAGTTGGCATGCAAGCCTCAAGGAGACTGCTACGTGGAATGGAAGCACACGCATGCGTTCCACGGCTTGTACATGTGCTGGGATGCTGGGCCAACCGCAGCTTCCCGGCACAAATGCATAACCTACATGCACATGCCAGTTTCCATACATGTAGGAATTCTGGGTAACATGCAAAGCAGCCTGACCTTTCCACCAATCTGCAGAAAGACCTGGAGGAGGAAGGTCCAGGGAGCTTGCAGGACTAGACTCCAGTCTGTTTCTGATGGTCACTAGTAAATTGCATTGCCCATTCCTAGACTGTGATCATCCCAAATGCACATATATTGTTGTTGGAATTCGATCTCTTCCCTTTGCCCTTTGCCCTTTGCCCTTTGCCCCTCCCCACACCTCACTCACTTCCCGTTGTTTGCGACGCTCCTCGTCCTTCTTAGGGTCAGGTATGGGGATGTCCAACTCCGCGCGGAGTGAAATGAGGTCTGAGACATTCAGTTCAGGGGTCTGGAAAAAGGAGAAACAGGCACCTTCAGATCCCCTATCTTCTATCTGAATCTTGTCCATTTCTTGTAGATTGTAAGCACTTTGGGGCAGAGGTCATGTCCTCCACAATGGCTAGTGCAGCCTGTCACTAGATAATTCATACCAGTATTTAAAGCTACAGCCCAAATTAAAAGTTTATAGGAGTCTCACCATCATCCTAAGCTTCCCCAAATCCACTCACCTCTCCAGCTTCGGCCAGGTGTGAGTCCCACAGAAACACAGAATTGTGAACGACTCAGGGATTGCTCTGAAGTGTAGTTTTTCCCACAACACCTACTTACTGAAGTGCACAGGTCAGAATTGGGTGGTCTGTTCACATTCCTACAGCTCAAACTCTAGACCTCTTCTGAACATGGAAAGCTGCTCCTGGTTGAGTCCAACCATCTTACCCTGCTCCATATCACTTCTCTTATCACCTACCACTTGAGGTTCTTTTCACCCAGAGAAGCCAGGCCTGTCTGCAAACTCAACCTTGCAATTTCTCCAAAGGTGACATGGCATTTCTAGAGTTGTGTTTACTTATCAATGGGGGGGGGGAGAATCTGCAGCCTTAAGTAAGGGTCCTGCTCCACTCCCCACGTGCTCTTCCCACTGTGGACTGGGGTACTTTTGCAGCTGCTCTCTGTGTCAAGTTTCCCCAAGATCCTGTTCTGACCCACAGCCTCCCTTCTCTCTTAGATCTCGTTATTTTCAAAATTCTGAAATTTTTTTCACAACAACAACATTCTCAACATGATTTCCATACCATCAGTGTACATGGTGCCTTACAAAGTCACACGTAGAGGTGGTTGTTTCTGGTGAGTAAGCTAGGTTTACAGCATAAGTCTTACCGCTCACAATGGGCTTACTTCTGAGTAAAAACAAGTTATATTGTTTTCAAACACCCAACAAGCAAGTCCCCCTTCTCCCACAGAGCTGACAATCCAACATACACACTGGGGGGGAAAAAAAAAGAAGGGGCAGAGAGACAAAAGAATGTAGACAAATATAGATTTGTATCCCACCCTTCAATTAACATTTTCCAGGATGGTTTCCTTAAAGTTTATTCACAGTTGGGAGCTGAGGATTAAAAAAAAATAAGCCAGAGTCCAGTGGAAAAGGTTTTGAGGACGAACTGGAAAGAAGGGGGAGTTAACCCTCTGCATGCCTGAAAGTTGCCTGCCCAAGACAACCCCCCCCCCAACTAATATTCACAAGAAGTACCATATTACCTGCAGAAAATTACTGAGCTCCACAATTTTTGCTGGGAAACGACTTGCAACGAGTTCTTCAGCCTTGATGAGTTGAGGGCAGACAGGCGCACAGTGGTGAACAGAGGGGAAAACAGGATCAATAAAGCGAGTATTTATATGTGATTCGTAGCTCTCCAGTGAAATGGAAACTTCAGCAGAATTAAAAAGAAAAAGATGCAAATTTTCACCTGGGAAGCCTAGTCTCTTAATTTAAAAAGAAAGGGGATGATGAAGAGGAGGGAAACAATGTGCTCCCCTTTGGAAGGGGACTGTGCTCTGTACATGCTCAGAGGCTCCTGTGCTAAGTTCAGGTATGCTGGGGTTGAACCATGGCACTGGAAATAAGTTCCAGGGCTGAGATCCAGGGAGCTCAACAACCCCACCGGCTCCCCTTTTCCCAGTGGGGCACCCCTGCAACAATTCTCCCAGGGGTGGGAGAGAGAATCCCCTTTTTTTGCCACAGGGCACTGCTGGAAGGAAGTTTTTGAGCTCTCACCTGGGCACAGAGCTCCTTCTTGAAGGAATCCACCTGGAGAGATGTGAAAGGAGAGAGGAAGGGAGAGGGATGAAACCTGATTCCATGGCGCAGAGACAATCCCCACATGCCCGGGCACTGCGCCAGCTCCCCAGTGTCACCCGATCCCACCAAGCACCTGTCTGCTGGCCGGCTGCTCGCCTGGATGCGACCAAAATAGGGTGCTCGTCTCTTGCCTGAACCCCTACCCAGGCAGGGAGGGGGGCCACCTCATCTCCCCTTTCCAAACCAGGGGTCAACTCCAGGCACTCCAGAGCCCCCTTCCCCTTACACAGGCGCCTTAACTTCCAGGAAGGCGCCTTTGTCTACTGTGGAAATTCAACTGGTGAAGTCCAAATGGAAAATCAGACATGCGTGGGGGGGGGTCTGCCCTGTTGAATGCCTGCCTGCCCCCCAACTCTGCGGACCAGAGGAGCTCAGAAAGGGACGCCAGCTGATGCCCCCCCAGCACTGACACTCCATGGGCTGGAGCTGCCACCCCCTGAGTGTCCCCAGACATGGGATCGGGGGGCCCCCACCCTCGTCCCACCCCAGCCACTTTACTTGCGCCTCGCAGGCTGGGGAGACTTGCAGAGAAGCCATGGTCCTGGCGGGGTCTGCTGCAGGGAGCGAGTCCGGGCTTTGGGGTGGCGACGCTGGGGCAGACTGAACCCCGAAACCCGGCAGGCGCGTTCCAGAGGGAGGCGCCCGCAGCAGCAAGTGTGCATCAAAGCGAAAACGAAAGAGAGGGGAGGAGAGACGCAGGGAAGTGAGGCTCGCTTCGCAGAAGCCCGCACTTCCCCCTGCGCGCGCGCGCACTGGCAGGCAGGCATTCGACCGGTGCAGCTTCATGGACCTGTTTGTCTTCAAGGGGGTGGGGAGGAAAAAAGGCAAGCCAGGCTGGCGGTGGGGGGCCAGGTCAGGGCGGGCAAGCCCCTGGCCACCCCTTCTGTTCTCCCAGTTAGTCCGTGAAACTCCTTGCCACAGGAGGTGCTGATGGCATCTGGCCTTTGGAAGGGGACTGGACAAATCTCTGGAGGAAAAGTCCATCACAAGTTACAAGCCCTGATGGGTCTGTGCAACCTGCAGATTTTAGAAGCAGGCGACCTCTGAATGCCAGGTGCAAGGGAGGGCACCAGGATGCAGGTCTCTTGTGGTCCTGTGTGCTCCCTGAGACATCTGGTGGGCTACTGTGAGATGCAGGAAGCCTTTGGCCTCACCCAGCAGGGGCTCTTTTTATGTTCCTCCAAAACGCCCAGGGTAGCAGAGGTGCCTCTTCTCCATCACCCCTTGTCATCTCCACAAACCCTATAAGTTGCACAGCTGGACAAAGGCCACAACAGGGAATGTTTTGTGACTGATGCAGGATTTGAACCCGGGTCTTGCCACTTGTACTACTCTCACACCTACCTACAAAATTCTGAGGCACTTGAGAGGACACATTTCTCACCCACTCCTCTTAATGCAACACATTCATGTGAACTTGAGACTGTGGACAGGGTCAGCTGGAGGATGTTTGATACACTACATTGGTTCCTAATAAGTTTCTAACTTTTTAAACAATTTTGTCCCAACATATAATGCACTTGTTCTAGTGGACAGGGCAGAGGCCCCTGTTGTTGCGCATGGATGTGCCTTAAAAAAGGCACATCGTGATCTACCTCTGCTGTGGCCGAAGTCACAGGCTGTCTCTCTCAGGTCAGAAAATGGGCTGGTTCAATAGAAGACTTTACATATAGGCTGATGGGTTCTGAGCTGTCTGTGACAGATCAGGAGAGAGATCTTGGGGTGGTGGTGGACAGGTCGATGAAAGTGTCGACCCCATGTGCGGCGGCAGTGAAGAAGGCCAATTCTATGCTTGGGATCATTAGAAAAGGTATTGAGAACAAAACAGCTAATATTATACTGCTGTTGTACAAATCGATGGTAAGGCCACACCTGGAGTATTGTGTCCAGTTCTGGTCGCCGCATCTTAAAAAGGACATAGTGGAAATGGAAAAGGTGCAAAAGAGAGCGGCTAAGATGATTGCTGGGCTGGGGCACCTTCCTTATGAGGAAAGGCTAAGGCATTTGGGCCTCTTCAGCCTAGAAAAGAGACACCTGAGGGGGGACATGATTGAGACATACAAAATTATGCAGGGGATGGACAGAGTGGATAGGGAGATACTCTTTACGCTCTCACATAACACCAGAACCAGGGGACATCCACTAAAATTGAGTGTTGGGAGCGTTAGAACAGACAAAAGAAAATATTTCTTTACTCAGCGTGTGGTTGGTCTGTGGAACTCCTTGCCACAGGATGTGGTGATGGTGTCTGGCCTGGATGCCTTTAAAAGGGGATTGGACAAGTTTCTGGAGGAAAAATCCATTATGGGTTACAAGCCATGACGTGTATGTGCAACCTCCTGATTTTAGAATGCCAGATGCAAGGGAGGGCACCAGGATGAGGTCTCTTGTTATCTGGTGTGCTCCCTGGGGCATTTGGTGGGCCGCTGTGAGATACAGGAAGCTGGACGAGATGGGCCTATGGCCTGATCCAGTGGGGCTGTTCTTATGTTCTTAAGACAAGCCCAGGAGCAGGGCAATGCTGGGTTAGGGGCAGCAGTGGGTGGCTCTTCACGACTGAAAGAATGTAGGCCATTAGAAGCACTTCTTCCCCAAAGCTGTTTCTACTGGCACTGCACATCAGCCTGGTAAGAAGAGTCTCAGAGCTGTTTAGTACATTGTGTGTGTGGGTGGGTGGGTGGGGGGAATACAGCCATTTGTCAGTCTTCAAAGCAGCTACAAGGCATCTCTCTCAACACACCCAAACAGGTCAGCCTGGTCTCCAAGGTGTGCGATCCCAACTGCAGCAGTTTCACCAAACTGAGGTCATTATGAATAGTAGTAGAGGAGGCCCAGCTGCACTCTGCCATGATCATCATGTCAGCTACCTTGGCAGGACTAGTAACAGCCTACTCTAGAGTAATGCCCAGTCATTCAGGACTAGTGCCATCAAAGCATTGAGCCTGTGCCATAGTTAGCTCCTCTCTCAAGACACAAACACTGTGTCTTCTAAAAAATGACCATATCAAGGAGATAACCTCCTAAATTCTCCTTTAGAAAATCATTAGCCTAAGGGCAGGTCTGTTTGGGGAGGGGGACTTAAGTCACATTAAAGATCAAAGCAGTACAGCTCAGACACAGGCTAGCCCCCTCAGATTTGAGCCCCCAAACCGCTCACACCCCATCTACCCCACTGTTCTCTACCATTCAGGGTCTCCCCTCACCCTACAAAAAACCACACAGACACATGCAATTGCTGAATGGGTCCACTCTCTTTATTTCTCTCTTGCAGGAGTCACCGAGCTCCTTGTCCACCATCTTACCCAGTTGCTTGAACTCTTCGAGACAGTCAGTTGCATTTTTTGGCCTGTGCAGGGGCTGCTTTGAGGAACAAGCCAGCTCCAGGCCTCCCCGGAGACCACTGGCAGCGGTACCAGCCTCGGTAGGTCAGGTACCAGCAGAGGGTTGCGATGGCAGCACCCACCACCTTGTGGCTATATTCATAGAGGTAGACCACGGTGCAAGCCAAGAGGAAGTTCCACAAGCCAAGGAGGAGGACATTGAGGAGGAAGATGAGGCGCAAGGGGACACCGGCAGGGTGGCCCTGGGCCAGATAGCGGCGAAAGACCGAGGTCTCCTCCACAATCAGGAGGCAACAGAAGGTCAGGAGGAACGTGTGGCCTGAGACGTCATAGCCATGCCAATGGTGGCCCTCGTGGAGACACGTCCACTTGTCTGGCAGGTTATTTACCAGGGTGCCCTGAGGCACAGGGTCAAAGCAGTAGCCAGTGAGGTTCTCTATCAGCAAGAAGGTCTCTGTGGCCCCCAGCCAGAGGCCAGCTCCCACCGCCAGGCGGGAAAGGTGGCGTGCTGTGAGTAGGACTCGGCGAGTTGGCAGGTACACAACCAGAAGGATAAAACCGCCCAAGAAAATGCACGTCCAGCCCCAGGCTGACCTGACAAACTTGCTGCGAGGAAGGAAGCAACAGGAAAGTGGGGTTAGGCTTGTAGGTCTGGTCTCCTTGTCCGCCTCATCCTAGGAACATCCATGCAAGATTCATCCCGTGTATCTCATTGCGCAGTGGACTCTGACCAGAGCAGGGGTCAAAGCACTGGTTCCTGCAGCTAGGCCTCAAAACTGAAGCTGGGGAAACAAGCCAGAGAACACCCAAGACAGTGTCAAGTTTGCTGGGATCCCAACCTCAAGTACAAAGCAAGACCCAGGAAAGGGAAGTTATACTGGGGTACAAGTCTACCCCTGCAGAATTTATGAGACCCTTCAGCCATTCAGTGGGCAAAATATGACCTCTTTAACCTTGCAATTCCAGCAGTGAGCCCAGTGCTGCACAAACGCACTACACAAGCCACAACATTTCAAGCCCGTTGTGAAGGCACTGAAGGGACGGTGGGGGGAGCTGTTGATAATGGCCCCATACGTTCGATTCTTCCAAGAAGCTCTGAAGGGCACTCGGAGACACCATCCACTCTTTACCCAGCGAAGAGGGACTGGGGCTGATACAATGGCACAGGGCAACCCCAGAAGAACACAAGCCAAAGGGGAGGTTAGTGGGAGGGTGACAGCTCTTCCCCCCCAATACGGTCTTCAACCCCAAGCGCACACACACACACACACACCCCCATGCAAGACTCAAAATCACTCACATGTTAAAGAAGTTGTGGTGATTGGCAAAGATTGCCCGTGGGTTCACATAGAACTGAAGCAGGGGCCCAAAGATGACAACAGCTGCCAGCCAAAGGTGGTAAGCCCGCCGGAGGCATGGCACCCCGAGGAGCCAGGCCCACTGGTTGCTCCAAAAATACACCAAGCCCCGGCAGAGGGCTTGGGACCAGCCGGCCGCTGTGGCCAGCAGGGAGGAGGGTTTCTTGGGCTCCGCTCCCTCAGCCATCCCCACCTGCACGTCCCAGAGTCACCAGCTGACCCTCCCCACCTCCGTGTGGGGGAGGGGGGAGAGGAAGAAGAAAAAAGTTCTAACAGTGAAATGTCACCCAAAACTGACACTTGACAACAGCTGGGGGATCGCGTCTGATTTTGGAACGAACAGCTGATCAGGCAAAGGGGAGCGAGGGAGTTAGAGGAGGGGAAGCACGGCCCCGTTGCCAGCTCGAAAGCCAGGCTTCCACGCTGTATAAAAATAAAAGACTGAAACAGAGACATTTCAATGACTTTTATTGACATTGACAGCAGTGTGCACACGCACCTTCCCTGGGAACCCTCATTCGGAGGGGCCCTCCCCTGCAGTACATATCATATAGACAAACCCACTGTGCCAAGGGGCTGAGCAGAGACTCCTGCTTTAGCTGGAGACACTCACTCTGGCCTGCCACTCCTGATCCCCCCAGTCCAGCCCCAACTTAAAACAAAAACCTTAAACCCCCCCCCCCCCCACACACACACACACATAGCCTCATGTACCAGGAGGGCACAGTGGCGGCAAGAGAATCACTGTAAATTCCAGAAGGAGAGCGAATCGCGTTCAGATCATCTCCTGCGGTACCCGATGTAAGGGAATTACATCTTCATCCGGTTAGAAAAGGGTGCAAGAGAGGAGGATTCCCACCATCCCCTTCTGAAAGAGACCAGCCACTTTTGTGGCCCCCACAGGGAGGGCTGTTTCAAATGGACAGGACGAGCGCAGGAGCAGATTGTCCTTGGGCAAGGAAAAATGAGGGTGTGTTTGGGGAGGGGAGAGAAAAGATATAGAGGCAGGTGAACAAAGGACACCCAAGCGAGAGAAAACAGAAAGAGGCTGAGATACACAAAGGACTGGCAAGTGCCAGGAGACCTCCCCCTGGCCCAAGGGGCCTCTGCTGCAGCCCAGTCTGTTTTCCCTTGTGACACCCTCGTGTATCAAGCTGTATCATTCACACACACACGCGCACACAGCCACCCTGCTGTGGCAGAAGTGGCCCCAGAAGAGGAAGAATCAGCAGGTCAAAAGCACCCCAAGGGGATGTGCCCCACATGCCAGCCCCCATAAAAGGAGACCTGGGACCTCGTGCAGCCCTTGCTCCCAAGGAGATCATTTCTCCTAGGTGAGGCAGAGAACCCACTCTTGGGGAAAGCGTCAGCACACACACAGCCCCACCTCCGAGGCTGCATTTCGTCCTGGAAACCAGCCGCCACTGGGGAAAAGGTGCTGGATAACTGACCACCTCCCGGAGCGAACTGCCCTGGTCCCAGCTGGAAAGCAGTGCCTCAAAGATGGCTTATCTCATTTGGTACTTCCCAGAGCACAGCAGACTCTTAATATGGCTCTTGCCAAGGCATTCAAGATCCCATACCCTCATTTCCTACCCAAGTTACATAGCCAATCACACCTACATCTAGGACAAGAACTACCCCGAGGCAAGGGGAGTCCATCTCTCCCTGTAACCCAGAGCCAGCTGAAACCCTCACTTGATGGGTCGGCTTGTTTCAAACCTCTTCATGATTTTATACCCCATCCTATTACACAGAGTGAAGACCAGGAAGAGGGCGCAGTTGCAATGTTCAATCCAACTGAATGCTAGAAGTAGAAGGTTAAAGAGACCGGCCCCAACGTCTTGCTTCGGCCCCTCTAACTGAAGACTTCCTCTGCAGCTGTCCTCGGATGA
The DNA here is from genome assembly GCF_035046505.1 of Tiliqua scincoides. Lineage (NCBI taxonomy): Eukaryota > Metazoa > Chordata > Lepidosauria > Squamata > Scincidae > Tiliqua > Tiliqua scincoides. The sequence goes on from NC_089825.1 coordinate 127,649,684, forward strand.
TGCTGGCACAGAGATATGCCCATCTCTCCCCAGATCTCAACCTACTAAGTTTCAGTGACAGAACTACAAGATAGGGGTTCCTTCCCACCCACCCAGATTTTTCAAGGCCATAAGCAGCACAAAGTCAGTTTGGCTTCCCTCCCCCTGTGTCCCACAGCAAGTTCAGAACAGTGGCAAGCAGCAAGGAAATGCTACTGATCAGAGGCTCCTGAGGATCTGGGACCAGGTTCCCGAGTGGTGGGGAGCTGCTTGGGATCCCTGAGATCATCTTCATCATATTCCATCTGGTGGTATTCCCAAAGCCGTAGGTTCCCATCCCACTGCCAGTGCAAAGAGAGAGAAAAAATACTGTTGATTGCTCATGGCTATGATCTCTGTTACAAACTAGTTTTATAATCCCCCCCAGCCTTTATAGCAGCCAATTTCACTAGTTACCAGTCTGTTTCTGGGACCAATTTAAGATGACCTATAAATCCCTGAACTGACTCGGTTCCAAGCATCTGCTCACAGATGATACTCTCAATAATTCAAGATCAGCTGGAGGTGGCTTTGGTTCAGGCTGCAGTGGCCTTCTTGTTGGCAGCCCACAGCCCTGGGATAGTACCTCTACGTTCGTTGGCAACCTTCAGTCTCGAAAGACTCTGGTATCGCGCTCTGAAAGGTGGTTCTGGAACAGTGTCTAGTGTGGCTGAAAAGGCCAATTCGGGAGTGACAGTCCCTTCCACACCGGGAGCAAGTGCAGTCTGTCCCTGGTCTGTCTCCCTGACTATGGGCCTTCCTTCTTTGCCTCAGACTGTTGGCCAAGTGTCTCTTCAAACTGGGAAAGGCCATGCTGCACAGCCTGCCTCCAAGCAGGCCGCTCAGAGGCCAGGGTTTCCCACTTGTTGAGTACCTCTACAGACTGGGTGTTTATAGGTAGGTCACAACATTCTCGTTTCAACAACTTGTGGATGGTGGTTCAGTTACATTCTGACTGACTTGCTTGGTTTAACTTAAAAATAGTCTGAACTGTCCTTGCTGGGTGAACAGCAGTGCAGGAATTAACATGAAAAAAATTGTGTTTGTTGTACAGCTGTCAACCTTTGTATATTTTCAACCACAACAGTTCTCAAAAGCAGTTCATGCTAGTAAAGTCAGAAAGGGAAGACGGCGCCCTGGAGGGGACAGGTCCAAAACATCCAGGTGCTGCCAGTGGTACCAAGGAAAGAATCGCTCCTGGCTCTGCTCTCCATCAAAAGGGAAGGTGGAACAAGGCAAGAAGTTCACCCTCAGTGCTGGTCACAGAGAACTAGTCCCAGGCTTATATTCAACAGCCAGGTGTCTCTGTGGGGCCCTCTCTCACACCCTGAAAATACTAAATTTTATTTAAATAATAAAATGGAATTTTATGTACAAAATTTGAGGAGGAACAGCTTCCTCCCCTTCAGTTGCCTCGGCTGCCATTTGCCCAAACCTCAGCAGACCTCAGAGATTAGGTGAGTGACGAGGATCAGGAACAGCCTCTCTGCATGATCCTCCCTGGAAAGGGAGTGGATCCCACTCCCACCCTACATATGCCTTGACTGCAAAGACTAGGTGTGTCAGTCGTGGGGTTTCAGATGGGTCATCTCTGATACTTGCCGAGCTACTGACAATCTTCTCCTCGTAGGGGTGCCAGCTAACATCACGCACACAGGCCTTATGATTCGTCAGTTTCTTCACAATAAGGCCGCTCAGGAGGTCATATACTAAGGGGAAGAAAAGGGGAGGGGTGTAGAAGCATTAGCAGTAGAACAAGAAATGGATGCACCTTAATGCGTGTTCCTTAAGGATGTGCCCTAGTGCTGCAGTTGATTCCTGTCAAAATTGTTATCGATTCTCTCCGGCACCTGATGTTGGTACTTTCAAGTTTACACATTCTCCCTTGGATAGCAGTATTGGTCCTGCCTACAGAATATTATTTTAACACAGAGGTGTCAGCTTGAATTATCCTTCTGAAGTAGCAGGGAACAGATCCCTGCCCCGAGGAGGTCTAAAACTCAACACAGGAAGGGAAAGAACACGCATTCATTTCAGCTGCACAAACTAAGGTCTGATTACATTTGAGTATGAGGAGGAGACATCGTGCCAGACGGTTTATGGAAAAGGTAGGATTTAAAAGAGGTTCAGAGGCAGTTCTAGGACACTTCTGTTCTCTCCTCGTTCTCTTTCAAAGTGAATTTGCATTCTGGTCACTTTCCTTCTCCCCCAAGACTAAAACGACAGGAACTTCTACAATAACCACTTTTAAGCTTAGCTTCATCCCCAGAAAGACAGAAAGTAGATTAAAACCAATCAAAAAAGAAAACAGTATTTTCCAGGAAACTGAATCCTGTGGCCGCACAAAACTACATGCTTGTGCGGGAAGAGGAAATGCACGCACTCTTACATTCAAAGGGGCACTGCTCCCCTTCCCCACGTGGTGTGACAACATCCTGGCCTGCCTGCTCCCTCTACACAGAGCATCACCAACTCTGTTCTCAGTTCACTCACCCACCACCTTCCCAGTGGAGCAGCCAGTGTAGATATACTGCTGTCCAGTGCTATGAGGCGGAGAGAAACGGCACCGGATCAATGTGTGCAGCACTCCGTGACCCCGGTAGGTCATGAGGGAGCTGTCGCCTGGGAGCTTCGACTTTCGCCGGGCTGGGGGGGGGCAAAGTAAGATAAAGAAGGTTACATTAGGATCACTTGCTTGCCCTTTCCCCCATCCACTTCCCTTAAGAAAGATGCTCAGATCAGGAAAGATGTTGATCAGATGATGCTCAACAGGAAGAGGCTTCATTGCGACACTTAAAAATCAGTCCCACTGCAGAAAGACCACTTGACACAGCAGACAGGTTGCTCTGTGTACTTGTTCTCAGGAACCGGGAAGAGCCACAACTCCTAGTCAAGCCCACCTGCTGGGAATGACATGCACCAGGTGACTAGGCATCCAATCCAGGCCAGATGGCAGATACATGGTCTAACCTAGGTGTCTTAGGATCAAGCACACAGATGCTTGTGTGCGCCCCAGCATGGCTCCCTCAGAGAAAGCATCTCTGTGCAGCCAGGCCTTTGCCTACCTTCTGGGAACCAAAGAGGTGTGATGAACTCTTCTGGCTGACCCTGACAGGAAACAATGACATAAGGTGCTCTAGGGCAGTGATTTTCAACCCTTTTCATCTCACGGCACACTGACAAGGCACTAAAATGGTCACGGCACACCACCAGACTTTTGACAATTGACAAGGCACACCATGCTGCCAGTGGGGGCTCACATCTCCCACTGGCCCTATTAATAAATGACCTTCCCCCAAATTCCGGTGCACACCTGTGGACCGCTCACGGCACACCAGTGTTCCACGGCACAGTGGTTGGAAATGGCTGCTCTAGGGGATTATTTTGCTTTTACACTTGCCTGCTGGGATTTTGTTCTGCTAGAAGCCACACTTGGACACAGAAAGTACCAGTGCCCAACCTGCGTTCCAAGCCTGTTCCTCCAGTGTCATCCACACTCCCCACCCACACTTTTGTGGTTCTAGTAAACACACTCTTTACGTTTTAATTTGCTGCTGTGATCGTTTGAACTCAGAGCCCTACTAGTCCCTGTTGACCTTGGGCTATACACTACAGTCTGAAGACTCTGCCATGCAACTGGAAGACAGACTTTCAAGATTGGTGTCCGTCTGCCTGGCTTTGTCCTTGTGGCAGTGATGGAAACTACCAAATTTGGTCCTACCACAGGAGCAGACCTGGGAAAAGAGGGAGATACCAGCATTTGCTTCCACACACCATCCTCACCACACTTCTCTCATGCATCTCTTGTTCCACTCTGTAGATCTCCAGCTCACCTTTCTTGGGCACCTGCTGCCAGCGATAATCCCAGTTCTGTTGGGTAACAGCTTGGCGTGATGCTTCCAGCCCTTCCCGGCTCGAGAACTTCCGCATGTCCCAAAGCTTAATTGTCTGGTCTTTTGAGTTTGAGATGAGGTACCTGGCATCCCCCTGGATGGAAGGAGGCAAAAAACCATATTCAGACAACAGACCCAGGCCTAAGAGTACAATGGCATTTTCCCTGTGCAGTACAGACAGCCATACTGGCAAACTCAGTTGAAGGAACCGAAACTCTTTCTACTTGCCCTCTACATAAGAAGGGCCCCGCTGGATCAGGCCAAGGGCCCATCTAGTCCAGTATCCTGTATCTCACAGTGGCCCACCAAATGCCCCAGGGAGCACACAAGACAACAGACACAACCTGCGTCCTGATGCCCTCCCCTGTATCTGGCAAACAGAGGCAGCTTGCCTCTAAAACCAAGAGCTTACACATACCTACTGACTTGTAACCCGTAATGAACATTCCTCCAGAAATTTGTCCAGTCCCCTCTTAAAGGCATCCAAGCAAGATGCCATCACTACATCCTGTGGCAAGGAGTTCCACAAACTAATTACATGCTGGATAAAGAAATATTTTCTTCTGTCTGTCCTAATTACAATCCAGCATCTATTCCCTGAAAGTTCCTAAACAGACATTTACAGATAGCTCTTATCTCTTATGGTTACATTCAGAATGCAGTACAGTTTGCTAATCAGCACAAGTGTCTTGAGAAGTACCAAATGGATTATCTCTTAACACAGCATCAGTAAGAAGAGTAGGCAGCAACATTTCAGTAGTGATTCCATGCAGTGTGTCTAAAGAAGCATTATGGTTATATCAGGCTCTGCTACTCTCAGAGAGTAGACCAAGAGAGAAGCATGTCTACCTTGCTGTCTATGAAGGTGACGCCATCCCGGTGGCCAGCCAGGATCCCGACAGGCCGGGGGTCATCCTCCCTCATTGTACGCCGGTCCCACACTTTGCAGATGGCATCATCGCCCCCGGTGAACAGGATGTGGGAACTGGCGTCAGCAAACGCCACAGCATTCACATCGTCTTCGTGGGATTCAATCTACAGAAAGGCAAGGCAGAACAACAGGAATCAATTTCATATTGGAAGAAAGGCTGGCAGGCCAGGCTGGGGTATATTTGGAGACCCAACTGGGTGAAGTGGCATTGGGTGCACTGTGGGAGATTCAACAGGATACCAGATAAATACATCAAATGAACTCAGGACCCCTGGGAGTGCAAGGCATCCACTTCTAGGGAGACACTGCCCTTGCATCTCTCCATGATCTGCTGCACAAACTTTGTGTCCCTCCAGCCAGTCAACAGTCAACAAAACCTTTATTAGGCATAAACATTTGATAGGTGAAGACTCTATACAGAAATTGTAGAGAGAGTTTAAACCTAAGTAGTACCCAAATATATGTATATGTGTGCACCTACGTATACACACAGAAATGAACATACATTACATTTTACATACAAACATGAATTATTTAAAAGACAGAAAACAATCAGTTACTCTGCAGATCTTGCCAAGATGTAACCTACTCAGTGATTACTTGGTACAGAAAGCTTGGCTCGATTCAGAATACTCAAATTTAGGAACTGTGCGACTGAGAGGGTTGTATACTCTACATCACCTGCTAGAAGGAATTGAATTATATCTTTCTCAGAATGCCCTGTTTTAGGATGGAGCAAGGGAGAGAGAAATTGCTGTCTTAATGCTTGATATCTGGGACAGTGCAACATAATGTGTGTGGAAGATTCTACTTCGCCTAAATTGCAGCTACATAAATGATCTTCCCAGGAGGCGTTTCTAAATCTGCCATGCAAGTCATTAGAGGGGGTCACGTTACCGCGTGCCAAGGTAAAGGCCCTTCTCTCCAGGGGGTGTATTAGGTGTCGTCCCTCCAGTAAGTCTCACTGGAGGTAGGGTGAGCCTGCTACGTTTTTGAATTGGGCATGCCTGCTTTGGGGGCTACAGTCACAGCACTGCAGAGATGGAGAAGAGACAAGGCAGAACGGGGACAACCCAAGGAAATAAGCAGAGAATTTCCTAAGAGCCAGACATAGATTGAGAGAACAGGAAGTGGGCAAGGTGAACATGGCACATATACGAGCAGGAGGGAGCGCAAAAGAAATACCTTGAGAGTCCGTTTATTCTGCTCCATGTCAAACACATAGATGCAACCATCGTTGGCCCTGAGATTTAAAGGCAAAAAGAAGCAGGGTGGGTGGGAGACCAGATCTAGCACACACAGGGGTGACCAGGGGCGTGGGATCAAAACCCCAGACCCCATCTTCACACAATGGAATAATGCTAAGGCACTGTCAATACATTGTTGAGGCGCGCCAGAAACATGCTACTTTTTAAATAATTTAAACTAGCAGGTAAGTAGCCCAACAAATTGTGTGGGATTTCTCTCCGAGGGGGTGCCATCCACAGCAAAAGAAGAGCTCAGGATCCAAGAGGCAATTTGGTTCTAATGGAGAATGGCCAACACTGACATTCTGCTTTACACTACAACCAGACTGATTCCCAAAATTATCTCAGCCAAAGAACCAAGAGAGCGCAAAAAGGAGGATCTCCACGGCACTGTTAGAAAAGAATCAAGTTTTTTCCTGCACATGTTAAAACTGGGCAATTCTTTGGCCAAAGCACAAAGTCTGAATGGTATATTCCGGATAAAGGGAATACGTTCAGGAACATAAGGGGCTAAAGACTAACTTACCCTCCCAGCGCTTCCCTTCCATCTGCGGAAACTGTGAGGGAGAAGACAGCAAAGCGACGCTCATCAGGCCTGCAGTGAAAAACAGAAAAAGTCACAATCAGATGCAAGACCCTCTCCTATTCTACTAGGACTGCTGGGGGTGTCCTTATTACCTCAGATCCAGCGCTGTGTGGGTATCACTCTCACCAAAGATGTTGCAAATGTGAACTAAGAGGGAGTAGCAGTAGAAATAAAAGTGTTAACATTTTCTGTAGAGCCAGAAACCAAAACAGAATGCCTTCCCCCAGTCCAGAAGCTGGTCCACACTCACTGTAGTCGGACCAGCTGGAGTAGAGAAAACGGGTTGCATCTGGTGTGAAGGCAACATCCAACACACTCCAACCAACATCTCGTGCTTTGACGCTTCGGAACTTCCGGAAGGCTCCATAGGCACAGTCATACAAGCGGATTGTCTGATCTGCAGGAGAGTGCGATAAGGAGTGGTTTACCCACAGGACCTAGCAGGTAAGCACATCACCAACATATAGATACAGCCTTGATTATCTCGTCTCTCTTCACATTTTGTATGCAATTTTCAACTGGTGTGCTGCAAAAGATCCACAGGTGTGCTGTGAGAGTCTGGAGCACAGCAGTTAAAAATTGCTGAAAACTCTTCTGGGTTCTGCAGTGGAGGAAGAGGAACCATTTATTACAAACAGTTGTCCTGGAAACACAAGACCGGGAAGTGTCTTCTGGAAGTGGCATCACAAGAGCTAAAGATCATAGAGACGATAGGTGCTGGTGTGCCATGAGAAGCATGATTTCCTGATTTTAGAAATGGGCTGTGTCAGATGCAAGGGAGGGCACCAGGACGCAGGTCTCTTGTGATCTGGTGTGCTCCCTGGGGCATTTGGTGGGTCGCTGTGAGATTCAGGAAGCTGGATTAGATGGACCTATGGCCTGATCCAGTGGGGCTGTTCTTATGTTCTTAACTACAATTCCCAGGAGGCCTTGCAGGTCTCGTTATCTGGTGTGCTCCCTGGGGCATTTGGTGGGCCGCTGTGAGATACAGGAAGCTGGACTAGAAGGGCCGGTGGCCTGATCCAGTGGGGCTGTTCTTATGTTCTTAACTACAATTCCCAGGAAGCCTTGCAGGTCTCTTGTTACCTGGTGTGCTCCTTGGGGCATTTGGTGGGCCGCTGTGAGATACAATAAGCTGCACTAGATGGGCCTATGGCCTGATCCAGTGGGGCTGTTCTTATAAGCAAACCACTAAAAAAAACTGCTGCAGAATATTTCATATGGCGTACAGGGACATCTTGTAGTTTTCATGTTGAAATTTTGTTCATTAAACTATTGCGACTGTAGAAAAACAGATCAATGTCTTTGGCCAATGATAATTCCAGTTCATCACCTAAAGACTGCTAGCTAATTAACCAATTTCTATCTATAGAAATCTTTGATCTGGACAATCTAAGCTAATGGTTAAGAAAGAATATTATCACTTTTGCAAAAATATACGCAAGATATTTGGATAAGCTAACTGAATGCAGCTCAATTCTGCAAATTCTTTCAAAGGTGACAAGATAGATAGCAAGATAGACCTGCAATTTTTCCTAGTGTCAGGATAGCATTCCTGCTCTGAAGTGCTCCCCACAACTCTTGTGAGCCATAAAACCAAGCAGCTGCACTTAAAAAAAAAAAACAACCAAAAAACAGGCCCAGATGAGAATTCTGGATGCCCCAACAAGGCTGGAGGTAGATTTCAGCCAGAAGCTGTTAAAGGTTCCAGGTGTTGCAAGGTACCTTGAGAAGCAGACATAAAAAGCAGTCCATCAGAGGAATAGATCCCACAGAAAGCCTTCTGGGAGTAGGAGTCGGTGAAGGCCAAGTGATTGGGGAGAAAGCTGAAAGAGAAGCAAAGACGATGATCCAATTATTTCAGGAGATGTTCTTCCCCAAATCCCTGGCCCCCATCATGTCTAGCATTTTTACCCCCAGGTACTCACTGTGACACCATCCTGGAGCACTCGCCAGGGGAAAAGCTGCTGTTGTGACAAAGGCCACGCTCCCTCTGTGAAGAGGAAAAAAAACATGAAGCAACTCACAAGGCCTTGATCTCAATCCCATCACAACCTACTGGCACTGCTAGAGAGGAAATGACAAAGATGATCTAGGTCAGGGGTGTCAAACTCGTTTCATACAGAGGGCCAAATAACATTCATGATGCCTTCTGGGGGCCGGAAGTGATGTCATTAGGCAAGAAGCGATGTCATTATACTGGTCATAACCAAAAACATGCACCACTTTTTCTCACTTGGGAACTCATTAGTTGGAAATGATAGAAGAGAAAATACACAAATCTTGATAATCTTTCAAGTTATGGGAGAGCCCCATTTTCATGTGGGTTGCCCTTTCAGCAGTAACACCTCAGCACTGCTCAGTAGCTGAGAGCCTAAGGGTCAGATGAACAGCTTCTGCGGGCTGCATCTGGCCCCCGGGCCTTATGTTGGACACCCCTGATCTAGGTCAATTTCATGTTCCACCTGGATACAGAAGAATCTCACTCAAAGCAGCAAGCAGGAGGGCTGCCTCACAGTTCACCTGTCCCTTTACCAATGTAGCAGGCAGGAACGTGGCACCTGCACCTCACCCTTCATTCCTGCACTGGCTCCCTTCCCCACCTGCAGTAGCAGGCAAGCCTCCCATTTTGTCTCTGGCATTTAAGAGAACCAAGGCAACTGCGTCCTCTGCCCTGGCACTTTTTATAAGAGGAACACAGGGAAAAGTAAAACCTGTGTTAGTTTTGCAAGAGAGGAAGGGTACTGCTTCCAACCCCTTCCTGCATTTTCCTGCCAATACTGGTGAAAAGAACAGCCTGGCAAACCTCTTGCACAGAACTGTGATAGTCAAGAGACGGGCACAGAGCGTAGCACCCAGCAACTGGCTCCTCCTCCTGGCCCATCTCGTTCTGAACCAGGGTCTAAACAGGGACAGCAATTCCTGCTGCCACCATCCAGGGTCAGAGAAAACCAGGCAGAAAAAAGGCTACCTTGGGGACACCTCCCTTCCAGAAGAGCAAGGAACCCCTAAAGCTGGATGGCAGCTAGGACTGGCTGCCTGGGAAGGTGGGGCAACAACTTCACTTGCCAAGGCCTTCTTCAAGACAGTCCCCCCCACCTGCCTTTTTAAACCCCGAGAAGTTCATCCCTTTATAGCCTCCTTCCAGCCACGCTCCCAATGAAACAGAAAGGACACCTGGCAAAGCAGCCTGGGGATACTCCGGTCAGCTCGCCCAGAACCCAACCTGCCCGTTGCCATCTGGATGCGAGTTCTGATCTCGTTGCGCTCCAAGTCACGGGTGTCAGGTGTCAAATCCACTGCAGCAGACAAGAGAGAGATGGGTTTAATGAGAGCAGGAGTCCCAGCTGCTCTTGCTCTAGCCATTGTGCTCAGTTGTCTCACAGGTGGCCAGAGGAACCAAACCATCTGGATGCCCAGGCATCCCACTTTCATAACAGAGTCCCTCCGTCTTATAGGTCAGACCTTGGGACTTCACAAGCTTCTTTAACCACTGGCTTCTCCCAGTAGCACGGCCTGAGGCACACTGCCCCCTGCTCAGCTGGAGGGGGAGGGGGAGGGAGGCTGATGGTAAGACTGAGCTGGCCTTCCTCAAACAGGAAGTTGTCAAAACAATGCAAGACAACAAAGATCCTAAAGGAAAATCCAGGCTTAGTTTGAAGGAGAAACTTGAACCTAGTCAGCTCCTAAAGCCGAGCTCCAAACCTGTATCCACTTGCTGCAAAGGTGGGGAAAAAAAGCTTCTATCTTTTAAAAGGAAACAGGACAGTCCGGCTCCACCAAGTCTCTTTCTTCAAGGGAATCTACCTCCTGGTAACCAGACCGGAGAGCAACCCAGACTATTGGAGGCAACACGGCAAGAGAAAGAACTTTGGGAGCTCCAGACCAGCATCTTCTCTCTTCTTCAGCACACGCAAGGCTTGCCTGAAGCCAGAGCCTGGCAGAATCAGTTGTCCTGAAAGCCATGCCCTAAATCTTTCAATGTAACAATAAGACAAAGCTAACCCTGCAGCTGAAAAGGGCAGCTCACGCAAGCACAGATGTCGCACAGATGAAACAAGAGAGTGCCCCTGAGCACATGCAGAATGCCCTCCCTTTCTTCAGAGCCATCACATCCATGTTTAGGGGGCACACGCCTGAGACATAGAACACTACTCTTTGAAGAAAGTAAGCCACAATTCTCCCCAGGTATTTGCATATTCACATACCTAGAACCTAAAAAGTTTAAATTCCACACCCAGAAATACTGGATTCTGTGGCCTCTATAAACTAAGCAATTTCAGTAAGTTTGCATAATCAACAGTGTTTGTTGGAGGGGTATAGAAGGAACCACAAGAAATCCCACTTGTGTCCAAGTTTTTATTCAGACAGTGCCAATGCATTTTCAAGGTTCCCTCTGGAGCCTTAAAGAACAGATACTTGATTTTTAAAAAGCCAAGATTTTCAAGGCACTGAATTCAGGGTTCAGAGTCAACTTCTGTACTTATGAGAAACTGCTGGGGGCACAGCCTAGAGGAGAAGCTGCTAGGCTACAGAGTCCTTCAAATCCTGACTCCCAGAATCCTCTAGCCTAACTTTTCAGATAAAGCTCCCCTCCCCTCCATTTGAATTGTTATTCAAGTCTTACCACCCCCAGTTTACCCATACTGTACTGAAGTACTAGGCTCTCTACTCACTCACTAGCCTACCTTTCTCCTCAAGCTTTGGGCAGTACCTGGGGGCTTGTACTGGTCTCCTAGTCGCCCTTCCCATGCGCTGTCATTTTCATCATCCGAGTCGGAGAATGTCTGGACCACCTGGACATTGGTTGCTCCCCCATCCTGCATCAGGTGAAACTGTCCTCTGGAGAAAGCAGGGAGCGAAATAGTGTTAGGAGCCATTTTGCTCCAGTGACCATTCCCCATTCCATGGGGAACAGAGAGAAAGGCAGCAGCCTGTTCTATTCATATTCTCTCTAGCTGGCCAATACGAGGTTCGCATGTTAATGCAACATGGCCAAGGAATGATTTCAATAGAAGCTGGCACAGAAAAAGCCAAGGATAGTTGTGCACCAGCAAAAAGAGCAGGTGAAACTAAACAAGTATGTCCCATATACCCAGTCAGTTTCTTAAAAGAACATTTGGGGAATCAAGAACCAAGAAAGGGGGACACAAAAAAGGATTTACAGTGTTTTCTTATACCTGGGCACCAAGGCAGAGAAGTCATACAAAACAGAAATCTGCCCTGACTTTACCACAGGGTTATAACTGAAACGAGAGACTGAGCTCAAGGGACAGGTGAAAGAAGCCATTCAGGACTTAATAGGGTAAACCTTCAACCTACATCATACTCGGAAGACCTGAAGAGGGTATTGCAGATTTTGGACACCAGCATCACATATTTCCCCGACTACTAAAGAACCAAATGAAGTACATATCTGCAGGTTGCCAGCTGCTTTCCTGACAAGAGCTACTGTGCCTTTTAACTGCTGCATGAACGGCAGGAATTGAATAGGAAAAGTGATGAGAGGGGAAAAAGTTTCACTCGCTGAATGTCTATAGTTGTTCAGCTGCACCAGCATCTGTAAGAGCCACCTAGCTCCAGGACTGCAAAGGCAGCCTCTGGATCTCTCCAGCAATCCAAGAAGGGCCAAAGCCATTTCATCAAGAGGGTGGATGCACAGTGGTCCCACCTACCACAGCAAGCTAACTTTTCACACACAGGGTCCAAAACCAGACACGGCTGCAAAGATCAATCAGCAGAGAGGTTGAGAACTATGAAACAATATCAAGGACACATTTTTCTCATGTGGAATTGTCTTAACCTAGTCAGATCAAGTAGCGCTATACAAGTAATTTTCCAGAGTGCTTTGCAGCACACCTAAGAATGACAGAAGTCACATGTTTTTTATTCATTGCAACCCTTTAAAGTACAGAGAGAGTTCTTGGGGTTTAGGAGGTGACACCTTCCAGAATCTCCTGAAGGAACATTCAGACACCCTTCCCTTGCCACATTTCTTATTCTTCTTTCTCTGGTTAAGCTCTTATAAAGGTGATGTGATGCATTGAACCAGTCTAGGAACAGCTCCCATTTTGTGCAATACAAGCTTGAAAGAAGCTAAAAGTACATTTCAACGCTCAAGGCAAATACAGAAATACAGCCTTGAACTTCCTCTACCCAAGAAAAAGCAAAGTGCCCTCTACTCCTCTGTTAGAGAAACAGCAACAGCACATTACATGCCCTGTGATCTGGCAATATGCTTTATCAGATGCCAACTGTGAAAGCATCCCTGTTGATTATTAACCTAATCCATGACTCCTAACCCAGAACACATATCCAGGACTGCAACTTATTAACCTTCTGAGCTCTTAATGACAAGTGACCCTTGACATTCAGTTATGCTTCATGCATAGCCTTGCAATAAGATACATACTCTCCTATGCATGCACATCCTGTCTTTAGTACCCAAGCATCATGCAACAGAAATTCTGGCAGAAGTTAACAAAGTCTGGATTTTCTGGAAGGCTTTTACAAGTCTTCACACCATGTGGCACCATGAGATTTCAGTTAGCTAGAGGACTGCGTTTGCTTTGTCCCAAATAACAGGCAATCATAACCAATTTCCTTCCTCTTCCTATCTTATGATCTTGCAGGGACAACTCCTTCCTCGACCCTTCTACCCAGGGAGACAAGGCACCACATCCCATCCCCTGGTGTTAAGAGCAGATCGAGTCAGAAAATCCGTAAGGACCGACAGGTAAGTTTGACCAGAACACTTTGTTTATTGAGTGATGGAACGCTGAACCAGATATTCAACTTTCTTTTGCCAATTAAAAAGGTAAATTTGCTTTCCCTTGGGACCTATAACAAAGCTCTTACAGACGGGTACATAGGGACACTCTCAGATGGAAACTAGCCATCTCTTGAGTTGAGCTGACAGAACTGCTCTCTGAGCTTGACTGACCCATATATAGGTTCCTAGAGATTTGTATATGGCAGTACCAGTTATTGCACATGGCCCTTTATAGTCATAGTTTTCCCTCTAGTCTTCTAGCCTGTCTTGACCCTTTTTGCTCTGGGCTCAGAGATCACAAAAAAGTTCAGCTCAGCAGCAACTCAATAGACCTGTTACAAGGGACAGCTTACAAGGGTTAGCAAAGGATTACAGAAGAAAGCGGGTAGAACACGTAAGTGAAACACTCTCCTCGCTGGCTTTCTGAAGAGAATCACCTACACTGATTTGGATCAGTTACAGAGTCCGCCACCAGGAAGGCACCCGCATATCCACAACTGACTGAAAAAGGGGGAGTAGGTGGGTGAGTTACCTGAGCAGTAGATATGCCAGTACCTGGGCCAGATCCACATCCTCGTCGTCCTCTTCCTCACTGCGCGGGATCCCTGAGTCGCTCCGAGACCAACCGCTCTGATTATCCCGGCCTCCCGAGCCAGCGTTACTACTACTACGCGAGCCCATGTCTTACAGCATTCTCTACGGGGGTCTGTGCCGGGTGTCTGCGCTCTGCCGCTCCCACCTGGCGTTCGGTGACCAACAGCCTTCCCTGAAAAGAAAATCCTCAGCCACTAAATCAGAGAGGGTGACTCCTGCCTCAGGCTACAATCCTGTCCACACTTTCCTGGGAGTAAGCCCCACTAACTTTAATGGGACTTACTTCTAAGTAGACCAGCACAAGATTGGACTCTCAGTCGCTTACCTCTGCAGACTCACGGGGCACCACTGCTTCCTTCCAGTGTATGGCAATCACAGGCCCTGCTCCCCCCAGCACCCTCCAGAGGCCAGCAGGCACTCCTGCCAACTGCTTTCATAGTCCCCCCTGCAGCCAGTCCTCATCCACCCCCCACTCAGCCTTCACTGCAGAGGGAGCTCCATGTGCCCATGGCAGCCTCTGCTTCCCCCCAACCAGGGCAGGGGACTCAACCCTCACAGACCAGGCTCCCTACTGAGCCCATTTGGGGTCTCCTTGCACACCAGGAACGCCTCCGCCAATGGCAGCGCCCCTTACTCAGGGCGCGTCCAATCAGCGTGCGCCTTACTAGGGGGACACTCTTGCTCACCCCCTCAGCGTTCCATCCCGAGCTGCCCACCAATCAGAGCGCCATCGCGCGCCTGCCAAACTGCTCCCCTCTTCGCTTTCCCCCTCATGACGTTGACACCCTCTCTCAGCCAATCAGAAACCGCTCCGAACGCGCCCCCTCCCATCCCGTGAGCGCGCGACACCCTCCTCACCCTCTAACGGTCACTGCGCGAGGCCTTGTTTACATCTTAAGGGACACGGCCGCATCTAACCGGAGAAGGGAAGAGCGAAGGGGGCGGAACGAGCCGGCTGCGACCTCATTGGCTCCCCACCCTCAACCCACGTGGGACAGCGTGGCGCTTTAAACAGGCTGCAGCTCCTGCGATTGGCCGCGGATCTGCCCTCCGTCTCCAGAGATGGAGGAAGAAAAACATAAGCCGAGGGAGTCGCCGATTGGGCAGATAACTGGATGACGCACACTTGAGGCGGGCTCGTAACATAACAGTCCCTCTCTGATTGGCTCTGGGGTGCTTGATCAACAGGTGGCGTCAGCAAGCCCCACCCACGAGGCGGAAAACTGTCGCCTAGGGGAGGGAGGCGGGGATTTGATCCCTGATTGGTCAATGGCAAGAAGATTACATAAGAACAGCCCCGCCGGATCAGGCCATAGGCCCATCTAGTCCAGCTTCCTGTATCTCACAGCGGCCCACCAAATGCCCTAGGGAGCACACCAGACGACAAGAGACCTCATCCTGGTGCCCTCCTTTGCATCTGACATAGCCCATTTCTAAAATCAGGAGGTTGCGCATATACATCATGGCTTGTAACCCGTAATGGATTTTTCCTCCAGAAACTTGTCCAGTCCCCTTTTAAAGGCATCCAGGCCAGACGCCATCACCACATCCTGTGGCAAGGAGTTCCACAGACGAACCACACGCTGAGTAAAGAAATATTTTCTTTTGTCTGTTCTAACTCTCCCAACACTCAATTTTAGTGGATGTCCCCTGGTTCTGGTGTTATGTGAGAGTGTAAAGAGCATCTCTCTATCTACCCTGTCCTTCCCATGCATAATTTTGTATGTCTCAATCATGTCCCCCCTCAAGCGTCTCTTTTCTAGGCTGAAGAGGCCCAAACGCCGTAGCCTTTCCTCATAAGGAAGGTGCCCCAGCCCCGTAATCATCTTAGTCGCTCTCTTTTGCACCTTTTCCATTTCCACTATGTCTTTTTTGAGATGCGGCGACCAGAACTGGACACAATACTCCAGGTGTGGTCTTACCATAGATTTGTACAACGGCATTATAATACTACCCATTTTGTTCTCAATACCCTTCCTAATGATCCCAAGCATAGAATTGGCCTTCTTCACTGCCGCTGCACATGGGGTCGACACTTTCATCAACTTGTCCACCACCACCCCAAGATCTCTCTCCTGATCTGTCACAGACAGCTCAGAACCCATCAGCCTATATCTAAAGTTTTGATTTTTTGCCCCAGTGTGCATGACTTTACACTTACTGACATTGAAGCGCATCTGCCATTTTGCTGCCCATTCTGCCAGTCTGGAGAGATCCTTCTGGAGCTCCTCACAATCACTTCTGGTCTTCACCACTCGGAAAAGTTTAGTGTCGTCTGCAAACTTTGCAACCTCACTGCTCAACCCTGTCTCCAGGTCATTTATGAAGAGGTTGAAAAGCACCGGTCCCAGGACAGATCCTTGGGGCACACCACTTTTCACCTTTCTCCATTGTGAAAATTGCCCATTGACACCCACTCTCTGTTTCCTGGCCTCCAACCAGTTCTCAATCCACGAGAGGACCTGTCCTCTAATTCCCTGACTGTGGAGTTTTTTCAGTAGCCTTTGGTGAGGGACCGTGTCAAACGCCTTCTGAAAGTCCAGATATATAATGTCCATGGGTTCTCCCGCATCCACATGCCTGTTGACCTTTTCAAAGAATTGTATAAGGTTCGTGAGGCAAGACTTACCCTTACAGAAGCCATGCTGATTCTCCCTCAGCAAGGCCTGTTCGTCTATGTGTTTTAAGATCCTATCTTTGATGAGGCATTCCACCATCTTACCCGGTATAGATGTTAGGCTGACCGGCCTATAGTTTCCCGGGTCCCCCCTCTTTCCCTTTTTAAAGATGACATTTGCTATCCTCCAATCTTCTGGCACCATGGCCATTTTGAGGGACAAATTGCATATCTTGGTCAAGAGATCTGCAACTTCATTCTTCAATTCCTTAATAACTCTTGGGTGGATGCCATCAGGGCCCGGTGACTTATTGATTTTAGTTTATCAATGAGTTCTGAAACATCTTCTCTTTTAACCTCTATCTGACTTAACTCCTCGGTCAGGAGGGGCCGTTCAGGCAGCGGTATCTGCCCGAGGTCTTCTGCCGTGAAGGCAGATGCAAAGAATTTAATTTCTCTGCCATCTCTAAGTCTCCTTTTATCTCCCATTTCCCTCCCTCACCATCCAGAGGGCCAACCGCTTCTCTGGCGGGTTTCCTGCTTCTAACATATTTGAAAAAGCTTTTATTATTCCCCTTAATGTTGCTGGCCATGCATTCCTCATAGTCCCGCTTGGCCTCCCATATCAGCTTCTTACATTTCTTTTGCCTCAGTTTATGTTCCTTTTTATTCTCCTCATTAGGGTAAGACTTCCATTTATGGAAAGAAGCTTCCTTGCCCTTCACAGCCTCTCTAACTTGGCTAGTTAGCCATGCGGGCACCCTCCTGGATTTAGTGGAACCCTTCTTTCTTTGCGGTATACACCTCTGCTGGGCCTCTATTACTGTTGTTTTAAGCAGCCTCCATGCACTCTGGAGAGATTGGACTCTTTTTACCCTCCCTTTCAACCTCCTTCTAACCAGCCTCCTCATTTGAGGGAAGTCCGCCCGTCAGAAGTCAAGGGTTTTTGTTAGAGATTTGCCTGGTATTCTTCCCCCAACATGCATGTCAAAACGAATCGCAGCATGATCACTGTTCCCCAATGGCTCAGTAACATTTACATCTCTAACCAGGTCCTGTGTACTGCACAATATTAAATCCAGAGTCACCTGTCCTCTGGTGGGCTCCGTGACTAGCTGCTCTAAGCCACAGTCATTTAGCACGTCAAGAAATCCAGTCTCCTTATCGTGACCAGAACACAAATTGACCCAGTCTATATGAGGATAATTGAAGTTCCCCATGATTACAACCCTGTCCCTCCTTGTCACCTCCCTGATCTGTTTCCTCATTTCAAGGTCCCCATCCGATTTCTGGTCTGGAGGACGATAGCACGCTATTACATCGCTGCACAGGCCTGGTAATTTAAACCACAGAGATTCTACAGTGGAGTCGGACCCGCCTTCAATCTCTGCTTTGCTGGATTCTATCCCTTCCTTAACATAAACGGCCACCCCACCTCCAACACGCCCCTGCCTGTCCCTCCTGTAGAGTTTATAGCCTGGGGTTGCGGTATCCCACTGATTCTCCACATTCCACTCTGTTATGCCCACTATGTCAATGTTTTCCCTTGTCACCAGACATTCCAGTTCTCCCATCTTTGCTCGGAGACTTCGGGCATTCGCATAAAAGCATTTGTACACGGAATGCCCCAGGATGGGCTGCTTATTCACTCCTTTGTCCCCGCATCCTCTCACTGTGCCAAACCGTCTATCACATCCCATCACGCTACCTTTCCCAATTTCTTCTCCTACTCTGCCTTTGTCTTGTTGTTCTCTAACTTCCCCATCCTCATCCCACAGGGATGAGGAGTCCCGAACCGGCTGCCCCTCGGCTCCTGTCGGCCTTCCCCCAGGGATCAGTTTAAAAGCTGCTCTGCCACCTTTTTAATGTTATGTGCCAGCAGTCTGGTTCCATTCTGGTTCAAGTGGAGCCCGTCCCTCTTGTACAGGCCCCGCTTGTCCCAAAACGTTCCCCAGTGCCTACCGAAACTAAACCCCTCCTCCCTACACCACCGTCTCATCCATACATTGAGACCCCTGATCTCCGCCTGCCTAGCTGGCCCTGCGCGTGGAACAGAGAACGCTACCTTTGAGGTCCTGGCTTTCAGCTTCCTGCCTTAAAGCCTAAATTTGGTCTCCAGGACCTCCCAGCTACACTTGCCAGCGCTGAGGATTGACAGCGCTGAGGCGGGCTTTGACGACACAGATAGCATATGTGTTCTGTCGTCACGTGTGAATGTAGCCAAGAAGGATCTCTTTGGAATTTAACCAAGCACACATTTCTAGGTGGGCACAGACCTAGTGAGGCTTGAAGTGATACTCCTAAACCTGCCTGCTTTGAACACAACCGGAGGGCTTGCTAAGCATCTGTGCCTGGCCCAGTGGCGTAGCTGGAGGGGGTGGAGCACTTAGGCTGGCAGGGAACCTCAGCAAGGAGGGCAAGCGGCCCCTCCCTTTGGAGCCATTCCCGGCAGGGGGAGCAAAACGGAGCCATACGTGTAGATGGCAGCAGGCCCTGCAGGCATATCTTAACCCCCTTCCAGGGTCAGGAAACCCGATACAGGTCTCCTTGAATCTGTGCCTGCTGAATAGCAGCGCCAGATCTGAGGAGACCCATTGGGATTGCCTGGGTCTCGCATGGGGTAAGGAAACGTAAGTTCCCTCACCCAGAGGAGACCTGGCAGTGCTTCCCTGGCCCCACTGGATACAGTGGTCACCATTTCGGCGCTGCTGCATCCCTGGGCTCTAGGGAGGCTTAGGATTGGGCTGCCCAGCAAGAAACACCTCTCCTAACAGGCTCTGGAGCTTTTTCCCTTTGTGCACGGGCAGGAAGAACGTTGACTGAAAAGCTGCCACCCGTTTGTGTTGCGAGGGCTTTTTTGCATGTTCTGCATGTTTTGCATTCACCCCTATACTCAAACACTTGCAGTTTTACTCCCACATCTAAACAATGGTCCATTTCTTTGCTGTCTGCGCTGCCAGTGTGTCGTAAACTTAGGGGGGTTTGGGGTGCTCAGGGTGCTTGGTTCTTGAACCCCAAAGCCCTCAAGGCCCCTCTGCTCAGTAGTACTGCCACCACCCTGTATGTGCCAGTGCCTCAGTCCAGGGACACTGAGACTCTCTAGGCTTAATTCTGTCCCTTGCAGGCACTGAGCTCTTTCTCTAATTCAGGGGTGTCCAAAGTTTTTGGCAGGAGGGCCACATCAGCTCTCTGACACTGTGTCGGGGGCCGGGGGGGGGAAAAAAGAATTAATTTACATTTAAAATTTGAATAGATTTGCATAAGTTTACATAAATGAATATATTAAAGATTAACTTATATGAATGAATGAAGGTCTTGCAATAGCTCAAAGCCTATAAAAGGCCTTGCACAAAGCAAGGCCAGCCTTTCCTTCACTGCCACTGCTGCATCACAGATGTGTAAGAGCAAGCAGTGGAGCAAGCTCTCATCTCACAGCTCACATGAGAGGTCAAACAGTCGCCCTCACACTCAGAGAAGTTGCGTTGGACCAGCGTGGGCTTCAACAAATCTCCAGAGAGCCAGAGGCTCATTGGAGACTGGGGACTCCCTGAGGGCCGCATTGAGAGGCCTTGAGGGCCGCAAGTGGCCCCCGGGCCGGGGTTTGAGCACCCCTGCTCTAATTAAAGCTTCAGTCCTCAAGTTACTAGACCTCAATGAGCACTTGGTAGCTTGCTGAACGGCTAGGCAGGATTCTGAAACTTTGACTTCCTGGTAGACTCAGGAGCAGCCCACACAGCTGTTAACCGACCCTTGCCCTTGCCCGAAAACCAAAGCATTCCGGTGGTTGGGTGTGAAGGACAGACCATCAGTTGCCCAGAATATGACTATGCCCCTTGTGAGTTTGAAGGAATGGCTGTTCAGCACAAGATTTTGCTTCTCCCTAACTGTGGGACCTCTTTGCTTGGGAGGGACCTGTTATGCCGGCTTGGGACAACTCTCCACTTCTCTCAGACCAAATCACCATAGAATTCCCTCCTGAAGCAGCCATACGCCCACCAGCTGAAGCTCCTGAAGGCCCACAGCCAATACTTGTTCTGGAAAACGACCAGCTCCCTTCCTGAGTAGACCGAGTGGATCCCACAGTATGGGCAACCTCTACCCCGGTATAGGCAAAGCACTGGACTCCAGTGAAAGTAGAGTTGAAGCCAGGAGCAACCCCATGTCAGGTCAAACGGTACGGACTGAGAAAAGGGGGGCAAGAGGGACTGCAGCCTTTAATTGACCGATTCCTGGAGGGAGAAATCTTGCGTAAGTGTCAGTCAGCATGGAACGCTCCAGTGCTGGCAGTCCCAAAGCCATCAGGAGAATGGAGAATGGTCCATGACCTGAGAGAAGCAAACAAAAGAACGGCCGATGTGCACCCAATTGTGCCCAACCCATGCACCTTGGTGGGAGAGATACCGGGTGAGGCCAGATACTTCAGTATCCTTGATTTGAAGGACACATTCTTCACTGTCCCGTTAGAAAGTGAATCCCAACACATTTTTTCATTTGAGTGGATTTTTCCGGACAATTCCAGGTCCCAATTATGCTGGGGGTCTCTCCCACAAGGTTGGAAAAACTCACCAACATTGTTCAGGAATGTGTTGGCATCAGACCAGAGAGAATGGGAAAAGCCCGGGGAGGAGGGCGCTATACACCTGATACAATACGTGGATGATCTCCTTTTAGCAGGAAAAACAGCGCAAGAGGTCCTAGAGGCCACCATATCCCGGTTAAACGTCCTTGCATCCAAATGCTACCGAGTGTCCCAGAAAAAGGCCCAAGTGTGCAAAGAGACTGTGAGGTATTTGGGGTCTGATATCAGTCATGGGATCCGGCAGCTAGGCCATGAAAGAAAGGAAGCTATCTGTCAGATTCCCGAGCCCAAGAACCAAGGGGAACTTTGCACTTTCTTAGGGATGGCTTCCTATTGCAGACTCTGGATACCTGAGTTCAGTTGGTGGGCAAAACCTCTCCATGAGTACCTCAAAGGGCCTGAGGACAGTGCCTTTCAATTAACCCCGGAAGCGAAAAACTCAATCAAAATGCTGAAAAGGATTTGATTTGGATGGAGGCACCAGCCTTAGGGCTGCCCCAGCCCAGCCAACCATTCTCACTGTTCGTGTGTGAAAAGTGAGGAGTGGCCCTAGGCGTCTTGATACAGAAAGTAGGAGAAACCCTCAGACCAGTGGCTTATCTATCCAAGCAGCTGGACACAGTAGCCGGAGGATGGCCGCCTTGCCTGCGAGTGGTAGCTGCTACAGCCCTTCTGATTAAAGAGGCTCGCAAAATCGCCCTGGGGGGAGAACTGACAGCATACACTCCACACGTGGTCAAGATGCTGCTAGAACAAAAGGGAGACCTCTGGCTCACCCAAGCACCCAAATTGGGAAGATACCAAACAATTTTATGGGAAAATGGGGATGTAAAGCTTCAGCTCTGTAACACTCTAAACCCTGCAACCCTCCTACCTGAAGCCAGACCAATTATCCATAATTGCATCCAAACCACTGACTCCCAATATGCTGCCAGGGAAGACTTGAAAGCTAGCCCTCTTGAAAATGCTGATGTAGTATGGTTTGTGGATGGGTCAAGCTTTGTGGAAAGGAGTCAGGAAAGCAGGATACGCAGTTGTTTCCCTCCATGAAGTCATAGAAGCCCGGCCACTAGTCAGTGGAAGCTCAGCCCAGGTGGCAGAACTAATTGCCCTCACCCGTGCGCTTAAGTTGGCAGTAGGCAAGCGAGTTACGCTCTTTACTGTCTTGCGTTACGCATTCGGGGTGACCCAGGTGTTTGCTGCCCTTTGGAAAGAGAGAGGGTTCCTAACAGCAGCAGGAACACAAGTCAAGAATAGCCAGCACATTTTGGATCTCCTTGAGGCTGTGATGTTACCCCAAGAAGTGGCTATAGTACGCTGCCAAGCTCATACAAAGGGAGGTGGAGAAGTGGAGAAAGGGAATAATTTTGCTGATGCAATAGCTAAGCGAGCTGCAAAACAAGGGCAGCCCAT
This sequence comes from Tiliqua scincoides, assembly GCF_035046505.1. NCBI lineage: Eukaryota > Metazoa > Chordata > Lepidosauria > Squamata > Scincidae > Tiliqua > Tiliqua scincoides. Next base: position 127,672,334 of record NC_089825.1, read on the forward strand.
CTTTGCCGGAGCCCTCTTGCCAGTAATTCCCCTCCCCGAGAAGCCCCCCTATGATCAAGAGGAGCTAGAGCTAGCAGACAAGCTAAAACTTGAGCTCACCACAGGGAGATGGAGAATCAACTCAGACGAGCAAGTTTTGTTAACAAAAGCATTGAAAAGGGCAATTGTGACTCAGTTACATGAAGGAACCCATGGAGGAGAGGAAGCAATGATTCAGTTAATGCAGAAACACTTCATAACAAGAGGAATAGCTCGGGAAATCCACGACAACGTCAAGAGCTGTGAAATCTGTCAGAGAACCAACCCCAAAGGAGGAGTCCAGAAGACTCCAGTCCCATTACCCCCTGCAGAAGGAAAAGGCGTGGAATGGCAGGTAGACTTTACTGAGTTACCTCCCACAGAAGGAAAGCACTATCTGTTAGTGTTTGTAGACAGATTCTCTGGATGGCCTGAAGCATTTCCTACCAGAACCTGCAAGGCAAGAAAGGTAGCCAAAAAGCTCCTACAGGAACTCATACCATGCTTCGGGGTCCCAGAAATAATCTCAAGTGACAATGGAACTCACTTCACCTCTCAAGAGGCGCAAGAGGTAGTAGCTGGACTGCAGATTGTCTAGAAATTTCACACCCCTTATCGGCCCCAGGCCAGTGGGATCGCAGAACGCATGAATCAGTCTATAAAGAGACAGCTGACCATGTTAATGCAAGAAAACCACTTAAAATGGACACAAGTCCTACCTCTAGTCCTCACTAGAATTAGATTGCTGCCCCATAGCAGGAGAGGGCTGTCCCCTTTTGAACACCTTTTCTGGAGAACTTGGTCAGTCACCAGGACGTTTGAAGAGGCTAAACTCATATATGTAATGTGGGAAACCAGGAATGTTTTGCATTGCCAGGATATGCGCTCTCTTTCTGCTGTTTTGCGTTTTCTTCACATCAGTCCTGTTCCGCTGGATGCTCCAGTCCACAGTCTGCAGCCAGGTAATTACGTGTTGGTGAAGACCTGGAAAGACGCCCCGCTCCAGCCCAAGTGAAAAGAGAAGCCACGTCTCGTGCTCCTGACCACCTACACTGCAGCAAAAGTTGAAGGAGAGAAGAACTGGATCCATCACTCCCGGCTGAAGAAGGTTGAGGCACCCGAGAATTGGACTGTTACTAGGGTGCAAGAAGACAGCGAAAGAAAACATTTGGGGCTCAAGTGGTTGTTTAAAAGAACCTAAAGCATATGGGGGGGGGGGGAGAGAAACTGTTAAACTGCCTCCAACTAAGGTAATCACCTACCCCAACATTGATGCACACAAAGCAACAGTATTCCTGAAAAACCCTGAACGATCTAGGCACTTTTGAAGGCCGGGGGAAAACCCACAGTGTGGCACAGTAACACCACGTGACCCTGACCAATTACAATCAATTCACTTAATTATCCGAGGGCAGCCTGTTGTCCTGAGGCCTTTTGCCCTCTAGTGGATGGGTAACACCCCCCTTCGCATTCTGGTGGGTCAGGAAGTTCCAGGCCACGTGTATTTAATCCCCAAACTAGGTGAGTGGGACCCCTTAGGGACAGGAAAGAATTTTTCCCTAGGTTGGGTCCCACATAAACCTAAACACTGCTCCCACTGTGCCAAAGCAAAATACATCAGACAAACCAAAGGATATATGAAAACAGGTAAACGTTGGGACTTAAAGTTGGCGTTAGAACCACTTTACTCCCCCCATAGCGCAGCATACAACTTCCAATACAACCCTAAGCATGATCCAGATCACGCTTATTGTCAGTGCTCAACAGTTTGCCCCCTAGATGGGCAACAACCTCCTGAGGTGGTTAACAGGCCGGCAGGAACCAGGTTACCCTTACCCAGTCCTAAAGCCTGCCCGGAGAAGGAGCCCATACATAATCAGCCTGGACTCCATACACCTTAGCCTGGACTCCACACAAGCCTCTGTGTTGTAAGCACTGTACTGTTAGTAAATACACAAACAAAAGCCTCGGAGAACCGCTCTCAGGAACCACAAACCCAAGACATCAACTACTCGTACTTTTAAACAGCATAGCAAAAGTATATCCAGGATTCCAAAATGAGCCCAACCACTCCCCAGATCATACATTTTGCTGTTGCCCGGTGGTACCTGATATTGGTTTGGAGTAGATTGCTGGTAGGGGCAACAGAGATCTCAGAGAAATGGAATGAGAACCTAGCAGTACAAACCTTTCAGGCAGTAGCATCAAACATAAGTCACACTGATTGTTACATCTGTATGCATTTGCCTTTTAGCTCCCAGTCTGGAATACCCCTGGACTTAAGGGACTTAGCATCTGATGACTGGGTAGATTATATATCTCCCGCATTTAATTTTACAGGGTTCCTTAACATCATAACAAATCACAGCTCCCCTTGGTTCTGGCACTTCAAGCCTAAAAATGCATCCCAACCATTAGTCAGATTAGGGGAGACTAAGGGACCACACATTAACCTCATTACCCTGTGGCAGTTCTGGAATGACACAGGAATATGGAAAGCGGTACATAACCGGTCAGTGACAAATACCTCTGGCAACCTTTTCACTCACATGTTTGATTCAGATAATACCATCACTGGGAGGCCAAGTCCACCCCCGGGCTCAGTTGGGTGGTGCTGTGGAACCAGGGTTTGGAAACAAATTCCAATGCAAGGGAGTGGGACATGTTGCCTCTGTTATGTGTCAATGGCAATATCTGTACAAACTAAGCAGCCAGGAAAACTCAGATTTAGAAGAGCAGTCACTTGGAGCGATGTTGGTGACATCTTTCTGTCAGCTACAAAAATGTTACTGCCATGGCTTGGAGCGAGTTTAAATGAAAGAGATACCCGTGCAATACAGAATGCCACTGCACGGATCTTTAACCAAACACTGAAAACTATTAAATTGCTCCAAGAAGAGATTGTACAGGTCCACCAGGTATCGGCCCAGAACCGCGCTGCCTTGGACCTGATCCTGGCTTCCAAAGGAGGAGTTTGTGCCCTATTTGGTACCCAGTGTTGTGTGTACTCCTCAAACTTCTCAGTGAAAGCAGAGGACAATATTAGGCACCTAGAGAGCCTAATAGTCCAATATGAGGAGTCTATAAAACAAGGGTACACTTGATGGGATTGGCTCCCCGGATGGGGAGGGTGGATGAAGTGAATCTTAGCAGCGGCGGCTGCTGTCTTGATGATAGTTGTAGGCCGCTGTTGTTGCATTCAGTGCCTACCTGCCTGTTTATCACTTTTGCTCAGCTTAAAGCCCAAGCCAATGCAGGTTTCTATGTATGTTGCACAGACCGCTAGCCTGAGCAAGGTAAATTCTCACTTATCAGAACAATATATAGCTATGCAGCAACTTTAGGGTGAGAGTATGGACCCCAAGATCAAATCATTGGGACCCACACTCTCAAGCAGGGGAAACTGATGCCTGTGTACCTGTCTCAGACCCCTCTCTCCTTCCAAAGGAACCTGTAGCAACCATAAATACAGAGTAATGGAGGGGGGGGGGGTAAAGACAGGAAAAGCATGAATTTAGGGGAGAGCTTAAAACTGACTGCTTTGCTAGAATGTCAAGGTAATCCTATCAGTGGCAAATCTTCTGCTGACAAGTTAAAAAAGTGCCTAGCTAAGTGCCTCTGGGGCAGGGGTACGACAGATCCATAGCTGCACTCCATCATGCTTGATCAGGCGCCTCTCTCTCTACTAAGGTGCTAAACATTCTAATGGGTTGTAATTCTTATCTGTCTTTTCTGGCCATCAAAGGAGAGACAACAATCCTTTTGTTTATTTACTCGAATTCTTGCAGCTAGGAACTGCTAGCAACTTCTCAGTTACACTGTCTTAGTGTGGTTCAGGCTTCTACTGCCAACCTAGGCCTAACATGTACATATTCATGACACAGTCTCACTTGCCACACCCTGCAGGCGACACTCTTTAAAGCACTTAGGGCTTTATAGTTTAGGACAGGGTTGCACAAACCCCAGCCCTTGGGCCACTTGCGGCCCTCAGCGCCTCTCAATTAGGCCCTTAGGGAGCCCCCAGTCTCCAATGAGCCTCTGGCCCTCCAGAGATTTGTTGGAGCCCACACTGGCCTGACGCAACTGCTCTCAGCGTGAGGCCACTGTTTGACCTCTCGCATTAGCTGTGGGATGAGAGCTCCCTCCACTGCTTGCTATTTCACGTCTGTGATGCAGTAGTGGCAGCAAAGGAAAGGCTGGCCTTGCTTTGTGCAAGGCCTTTTATAGGCCATGAGCTATTGCAAGACCTTCATTCATTCATATAAGTTCATCTTTAATATATTTAAGAAAACTTATGTAAATTTATTCAAATGTTAAATGTAAATTAATTCTTTTTTTTTCCTCCGGCCCCTGACACAGTGTCAGAGAGAAAGTGTGGCCCTCCTGCCAAAAACTTTGGACACCCCTGGTTTAGGAAAAAGGTGTCTAAATGGGGATGTGACCTCATAACATCATTCATGGTGTGGAAAACAACAAGGAAGAGATTGCCCCCTTCTGAAATATTACTGGAACTTGGGGTCACCCAATCAGATTTATTCAGGACAGACAAAAGAAAGTACTTCTGTACACAACACAGGTGCATGGAATTCGCTGCTATATGGCCATTAGTCACGACAGTTCCACAGAGCCTCCAGTATACAGTACAGCACCTCTAAATGACTTGACGTGTACATACTTACATGGCCTTTTTTCCCTCTTCAGATCTCTTCAGAACCCTCTTCAGATGCATCTACATTGCCAACTCAAAGCAGTTGAACAATCATTCTTCTCCTGTTGCCCCAAGAACTCTGGATGTCACTCATGGCATAGCTAGAGGAGGTACAAAGCACTGAGTTTTGCAGACAGCCTCACCACAGTGTGCAAGGGGCCTCTCCCCCTCCTCTTTGTAGCCACTGCAGGCAGTAGGAGCAAATGGAGGCGTACTCCGCCTTCTGGGCATACACCTTTGTTTTGCTCCCACTGTCTGGAATGGCTCCAAAAGGGAGAGGGAGGGGCCCCTTGCATGCTGCGGCGAGGCTCCCTGCAAAACTTAGTGCTTTGCACCCCCGTCTAGCTATGCCACCAGATGGCACCCTCCCAAAACTGATTTCCAGGGATTTCTGGAGAAGTTTGACAGTAAACACAATTGTCAGGCAGATTTCACATCGCCGCGGAAGGACAGGTCTTCAGAATGGGTCTAGCCTGAATGAATCTAGCATCAAAGTCCCCATTAGACAACACCTCCACGAGCCAATGTTCACATCCTTTTATTTCTTTATACTTTTATTTCGTTAATTTTTGTTATTAATAAAATAGTGTGTATTTTATTTTTTTTTAAAAATGAATTAAATTTCAGTCAGACATCTAGCTCTCCCCCACCCTGGGTACTTTTTCCACCACTGAAAGTGTAACCATAAAAGTCCTCTGACCATAGCTTAATTCTGCAGTCACCCTCCCCCTCCCCATCTCAGCCCTCACCCACTCTCACAAACGGTCACTTCTTCTGGGGCTGGAGAGGAAGGAAAGCAAAAGACCGTTAACTGTTTGCATATGTTGATTCAGTAGAATGGATGCAAACTGCATTGAAGCATGAGCTTAAAAAGGAGGTGACAACCCTTGTCCCAGCTGGGGACCCTCCTAGAAGAATGTAAAGGAGAACACAAAGTTATAAGGTGAGCAGAAGTGAAGGCAACACTTTTTCTGAAAAACAATTGGGAATGTTCTTTGAGTGAGAGAGGCAAACTGTAACAGACTCATGTTAGCGCCTTGTCAATGTGCTGTGAGATGAAAAAGGTTGAAGATCGCTGAGCTGGGCTAAGGGGGGGTAGGTCACTGCATGTTGGAGAAGATGTTGGAAAGTACTCTCTAACCTGAAAATGATGTTTCACAATTGCCGCAGTGGTGATCAGACGGGGAGTTCAGAGAGGTTAGAAGAGACATGTACAGATGCAGGCCAGTATGGGATGGTCAGCAGTTGCTGCTGGAGCTTGAGAGACTTTCCAGAATGGATTCTGAAGGAAGTGTTATACATTCAACATGTGGCTTAACAGGAATACAGAAGGGGCTGTAAATACTGCGAACAGGAGCAGTTTATGTCACATCCCAATTGGTGTCAGAGTTTGCAATGGGTCCAAAAGTTGTATGGATTAGTATCAGCTGAACTACAGCCACAAAATTCTAATTTCTAAGAAGTTACTGAGGAAAACCCACTGACATCAGACCTTCCACTGCTGTTGGTCCCGGATTCTTCCCCGAAACAACCTGACAGACAGCACAGCTAACTACCAAGGCAACCAGTTCTACATTCATGCGCCAAGGTGATGGGTGTAGGTATTGGGGAGACAGGTTGAGAGTGTCTTCCGGATAAGGTGTTATTTTTCCACAAATGCTTCCCATCATCCCCCATCCCCATAAGTAGCTTTCAAAGCCAAGTCTTCCATGTGAAGGAAAGAGAATTCTGCGACAGGTTCTAAACCACTCCATAAAGTGGATGTCACATAGACCAGAAAAATTAATGCAAGAAAGAACCAGCACATCAGTGACGACGTAAGAGGGCAGCTCACTTCTAGCCTCTTTCCCTTGAACCACAGAACACCAGGAGATAAAGTGGACGTGTCCAGAAACCAAGACACTTGACTACCACAAGGAAAATAACATACATCTGGATCACACTGCCTAGGATGCAAGATGCCTCATGTTGACCAAGAGGCTCAGGGGCTGACTCTTGCTGGCCAGAGAGACATAGTGGTAAGAAGTACAAGGGGAACATTTTGTAAACAAGCTCCCTGTCATTGCCTCCTTCTTTCCATAGGAGGTACAGGGGATGAGTCTTTGGTCAGGCTTCTTTTTGTTAAGTCCCTCACATCTTCTTCACCCGCTTCTCCAAGGCCTCCAGTTCTTTCATCACTTCCTTGGGAAGGTCCTCGTTCACTTGTTCCGTCAGGTACTGCCTCACTTCCCGTACTTCCTGTTCCCAGAACTCTTTGGGCAGTGAGAATAGCTCCTGGTGGTTCACTTTGGTGAGGCCGCTCAGATCTAAGGCGCCATCTTTTGGGATGTACCCAATGGGCGTTTCCTTGGCGCTCTCTTCTCCATCGCAGCGGCGGAAGATCCAGTCCAGGACCCGAGAGTTCTCCCCAAAGCCTGGCCACAAGAAGTTCCCAGCAGCATCCTTCCGGAACCAGTTGACATGGAAGATCTTGGGAAGGCGGACCCCCTTCCGCTCCTCCATACTCAACCAGTGCTCCAGGTAGCGGCCAAAGTTGTAACCAAAGAAGGGACGCATGGCAAAGGGGTCATGCATGATGACCTTGCCTAGAAAGGTGTTGGGAGCAGGGGGAGGAGGAGAGAAAGGAGAGGCTTGAGTAAAACTGTGAACACATGTGCACAAACCTCACTGTCACAGTACAGCAGCACACCAGGCTCCCTGTTTGTTGCTGGTACAGGGCTCAGTATTCCACTTCAGACTCCCAGCTTGAGTTAGGTGTTCAGCTTTTCCATTGTTGTCTGTGTGAATCCACCTACCGGCAGGACCACTCCAGAGGCTGCTTGTCACTGCTGGGCTACAGCTCCTTCATAAGGTAATCAGGCCTTGGCCAGGGGCCGTCTCCAAGCAGGAGTGGGCCAGAAACAGGTGCACAATCAAAACAGGCAGGGGCCACGACCAAACTATGAGGGGAGGGGGAGGCAAGGGATCCCTTCTGAATTCCACTAGCTCTGCCCACCAATTCCTTGCAAAATTAATCACACCATGGTATCCTGAGGCCCTTTAAAAGCAGCAGTGAAAGAGCCATCAGAAAGCGTGATAAGGCTGAGCCACCACCCTGTAATCTCCTACATGGAGATGTCAAAGCAGATTAGAAGCAAGGGTGTGATGCAGGGCAAGAAGAGATCTGGGGAAGGAAGTGTGGAAACAGAGCCCAGGTGTTGCAGGCCGGAGCCTGACTGCTGGGAGGCCCAGTTCCCCACACATGACATGTCACCAGAACGAAGATGAAACTACCAGAAATTAAAAACAGAATTTCAAGCAGTGCCCCAGAAAGTCCTCACCTTTGTGTTCAGCTGCCGCAGTGGACTCAGACCTCATGGCACTGCCCACGAAGACGCCATGGCGCCAGTTGAAGGCTTCGTACACCAAGGGCACTCCTGTGGGGAAGGAGAGGCAAGGGGGGGTCACTCCATGGGGTACTCTTTAGCCAGTGGAACGTGAGGGGAGAGTCGCAAGGTAGGGAGCTCACCTGCAGGTCTTCTCCCCCCAAAAATGATGGCGTCGATAGGGACACCCTTGGGGGACTCCCAATCCGGGTCCATGATTGGGCACTGGCGGGCTGGAGCACAAAACCGGGAGTTGGGATGGGCAGCGGGCTCCTTGTCACCTGGAGGGAGAGACGGAAGTATTCAGATGATCACAGAAAGGCAAAAGGGTGTTGATCAGTACCTGATTTCTGGAAGCAGCATGAGTTGGGGTTCGTGTGAATCCTTTGCCCACAGAAGTCCCTTGCCCAAATTGCAAGTATGTGGAAGCTTACCCTGGTTTCCCAGCGGTGAGAGGAAAGGCACTCTGCATATGACCAGAGGCACCCTCCTCTTGGTTAAAACTTTACAATAAATTTACAAGTAAAAATTATGCCATCCGCTCCTGCTACCTCAGGGTTGAGCTGTGTTCAAACTACAGAGAGGTGAGGGGCGAGGACAAAACTGGAGTCCGTAGTACCTGAATGGGCATTCTTAACACAAGCTCTACCGTGCCATATCAAATACTGCACACCCTCTTTCTCCTAAACCCCTAAAATCCATGAGCTCCGTAGCTGGGAGTTATAGTCAAAAAACACAGCCACCTTTTTGCAATCCAGTTTAAAGGAATTTTTCTTTTCGTGTTCCTCAGACGAGATTCACCTCCACAAATTACCCAGAGTGCTTTGCAGAAGGGGCCGCTTTGCTCAAACACCGCCCACAGTTCTTTGGTTCAGCACCTGGCTCCGCACTCACCATGCTTGGCTCCACCCAGCATCCTTTGCAACAGGTCACACGTGTACTCACCTGGCTGCCAGGGCTTCCCCTGCCAGGTACAAATGGTCACCCCTGCAGGGATCATCTGGTCGATGCCCTCCCAGTAGACCCCTCCTTCGCTGGTCTCAGCCACATTGGTGAAGATGGTGTTTCGCTGGATGGTGTGCATGGCATTGGGGTTTGTTCGGGTGGAGGTCCCCGGCGCCACCCCAAAGAAGCCATTCTCAGGATTGATGGCACGCAAGCAGCCTACACAAGATGGAGGAGGAGACGGCTGTGAGCGGCACACGTTCTGCATCCCAAGGCCTCTTTCCATTGGGTCTTGCTCTACTCTGGTCTGCCTCACTTCTGTATCTTTCAGGCTGCTTCCTCCGTTTTTCCAAATGTCTTCCTTCCCTGGCTTCATCCTATTTGTACAAGCATCTAAGACTGCACTGTTACCTGTGAACCCTCCTCGCCCCCTCCACGCCCCCATTCTGCCCTCCCGCCAACCCAATACCAGCGGAAGAGGAGCACTGCCTCTTCCTCTTGCCTCAATGGATGGTAAATATAGGATTGGGCTGTAAATTTTCTTGCAGGTTGAACAGACTCAGATTTCTCACCCATTGAAATCAAGAAGGTGTGCCTCTTCCTGGCACAGAGAGATACTGCCAGGAAGCTGAATTTATGCGAGCAAGGCTCTATCGGCCCTTGACAGCAATTGCCCCACATCTGGAGAACCACTCTGGTTGTAGGCAGCACGGCTGAGTGGTCCAACGCACTGGATTAAGGTTCTAGTCTCTTTGGGGGTGTGGATTCGTAATCCCACTGCTGCCACTACAGTTGTTTTTTTTTAGCCAGGGAGGGCACCAGCATGCAGGTCTTGATGTCTTGTGTACTCCCTGAGACATCTGGTGGGTCTCTGTGAGACACAGGAAGCTGGACTGGATGGGCCTTCGGCCTGATCCAGCGGCGGGGGAGGGGGGGACTCTTCTAATGTTCTTATGTTCTTAACCACCTTCCCGATAAGATGAGGATAATAACCTCTTGGGTGGTCCTCCTTTTTTGGAAGGAGTGCAAGACTCGCCTCTTCCATCAGGCTTATTATGGGTGCCTTCTGTAGCTGTTCCTACCATATTAGTGAGCCATGATGCTTTTTGAATTGTTGGAGTTTTTAAAAACACACTTTGAACATTTTGAAAAAGCGGGTTATGAATAATTTTTACACTACAGGGACTCAAAGCAGTATACCTGAACTCCCCACCCCCTTTTATTCTCCTAACAACAACCCTGTGAGGTAGGTCAGGCTGAGCAAGTGAGAGTAAGATCTCTCCCAAGGTCCCCAAGTAGGTTTTGCAGCAAAGCAGGAACTCAAACCCGGAACTCTCGGTGTACGTCCAGCAAACCCACTGTAGCTCCACACTACCTCTCAGTTCAGCACAGCAACCCCAACTCCAGAGGAGGCATTTCTCTCACCAAAGGCTTCCTTTTGCCCTCAGCTTCCTCCCCGGTGCCAAACTCACCATCGTTGTCAAACTTCATCCAGGCAATGTCATCCCCCACACACTCCACTCTCCAGCCGGGCAGCGTGGGGTTCATCATAGCCATATTGGTCTTTCCACAGGCACTGGGGAAGGCTGCGGCCACATACTTCTTCCTTCCTTCAGGGTTCGTGATCCCCAGGATCTGCAAAGGAGCGTGAGCAGCAGGTGAAAGTCTGGCTGATACTACAACTCGTACAATTAACGGACTGTTGGCCCAATCTGAGGAGCACTCTGAGCCAACAGAACTCATGTTCTAGTGGCGCAGCTCGCTTGATAGCCGTTGCAAATGGTGACAGGCCATTTTGAGCAACTGAGCTGCCATCATAAGAACATAAGAACATAAGAACAGCCCCACTGGATCAGGCCACAGGCCCATCTAGTCCAGCTTCCTGTATCTCACAGCGGCCCACCAAATGCCCCAGGGAGCACACCTGATAACAAGAGACCTGCATCCTGGTGCCCTCCCCTGCATCTGGCATTCTGACATGTGGCCATAGCCATGCACCAGCAGCCTTCCCAAGAGATTCAGCGCTAATAAGTTAGCTCAGTGGATGGGTAGGATGGGACAAGGAGAAGGGTAGATCGAGGCCAGGAAAGCCTGGTATTGGTGACAGAGTGCTGGTGATATCCTATCCCCCTTCCCAGCCTCGATTCACCTTCTCAGGTTCACTGGGACTTGTACCAGCTAAATCAGTGGCGCACGCAAGGGAGCAAAGGCTATGGCGTTTAGGCCTCTTCAGCCTAGAAAAGAGATGCCTGAGGGGGGACATGATTGAGACATACAAAATCATGCAGGGGATGGACAGAGTGGATAGAGAGATGCTCTTTACACTCTCACATAACACCAGAACCAGGGGACATCCATGAAAGCTGAGTGTTGGGAGAGTTAGGACAGACAGAAGAAAATATTTCTTTACTCAGCGTGTGGTTGGTCTGTGGAACTCCTTGCCACAGGATGTGGTGACGGCATCTGGCCTGGACGCCTTTTAAAATGGATTGGACAAGTTTCTGAAGGAAAAATTCATTACGGGTTACAAGCCATGATGCATATGTGCAACCTCCTGATTTTAGAAATGGGCTATGTCAGAATGCCAATGCAAGGGAGGGCACCAGGATGCAGGTCTCTTGTTATCTGGTGTGCTCCCTGGGGCATTTGGTGGGCCACTGTGAGATACAGGAACTTGGACCAGATGGGCCTATGGCCTGATCCAGTGGGGCTGTTCTTATGTTCTTAACTACAATTCCCAGGAGGCCTTGCAGGTCTCTTGTTATCTGGTGTGCTCCCTGGGGCATTTGGTGGGCCGCTGTGAGATACAGGAACTTGGACTAGATGGGCCTATGGCCTGATCCAGTGGGGCTGTTCTTATGTTCTTACTTGGAGGAGACCTCTAGGACTGCCCTTCCCCTGTAGGGTACAGCACACGCTGCAGTGGTGTGGCTGCATTGGCAGGGTTTTTTTAAAAAACAGGATTGGGATGCAAGTGGCCTTTAATTGGGTGACAGTTCTGACAATTCGTTTTAACTTGTTATCAATAATAATTACTAATTTTATACATTAAAACAATGTTGGATGCATTTTTCAGAGGAATTGGTATTTTAAAATTACGATAATACGTTACAGTTTACATCACCTAGTTTTTGCACAAACATCTTTTTTTTAGTTAAAAATTGGGTATCATAAGAAGCTCTAAATTGTCCATCATGTGGGAATTATGGGAAAGCTGCTCATTCGTCACGTCATTGCTTCAAGTCCAAGCACTTCATGCTGCTTTTGTGGGGCTTGCTGTTGCCCTAAATTACCCACAATGCTTTAAAGCCCATCCCTCCACCCCCTGAAGCTGTTCACCCCCCTTTTGCATGAAATTCCCTATGGCATCACTCAAATGTGCACAAACTATCCCACGAGGCCTTGCGCTGGGACCTGCAGCCCTCAGTCTCTGCTCCACAGGTCTGCTGTCTCCGCACACGCAGTGCGACAAGAGTCCCCTCACTTTGCAGGGGCCAATGCCCTCGGGGTCCTGACGAAGGATCTTGTGCATTCACCTTCCCCCTGCCTCCTGTTGTGCGTCAGACTCATCCTCACGCATTTAGGATTTCAGCAAGGCTCTGTCATTCATTAACCAATTAATATTTGCTTGTTAAATATCCCTCTGACACAATGTAAACACCCACTGTCCTTTGGTCCGGTGTCTTCAGCTCCAACCACCCCAGCTCCACCCCTCTTCCCAGTCTTGGCTAGCAAACCCTTTTTACTTCTTGAAACCTTTGTGCCCCATTCTACAATTTCTGGCTCCCAGAATTCCTTGCTGCAAACCATTAGATTCCACTCTGCTCCCAGAGCAGGAGACAAACCAGTGAGCAAGGGTCAGCTCTCAGGGCCTGTTCTCATAGAATCCCAGAGTTGAAAGGAACTGACAAGATCATCTAGTCCAACCCCAAGTGCTAGGACACAGTAAATAAGAGTAAAGAGTGCCTCTGAGTATGTGCAGGGAACAATAACAGCAATTAGCTCTGGGATGAAGAAGGAAGGGCTTCTGCACTTGAAGCCGCAGACAGAAATTAGGCATGCCAGGGATTCTGGCTTCCAGTATCACCCTAACATATTCGATCTTCATTTACTCCCCAGGTAGATAGGGCAGGATGCAAGGATCCTTACCAGCATGTGCTCAGCCAGCCAGCCCTCATCTTTGGCAATGCAAGAGGCAATACGGAGAGCAAAACATTTTTTGCCAAGGAGGGAGTTGCCACCGTAACCACTGCCGAAGGACACAATTTCTCGGCGCTCGGGGACATGCGCAATGAGGGTCTTCTCGGGGTTGCACGGCCAGTTATTCACCAGTTCCTCTGCGGAGGGAGAGATAGAAAAGCAGGTGTTGAGATGATACATCTGGAGAAACCTGATGAAATTTATCTAAGCAAACAAAATGAAGGTCGCCCTACCCTCTGCTGTAGGAAATGAAGGACTGGCTTTGGGATTTTGACACAGAAAATACGAGGGCCTAGACTGGTGTGTTTTCTATGCAATTTATGACAGTTTACTGTTACCCTGCACATGCCCGATCTCGTCTGATCTCGGAAGCTAAGCAGAGTCAGGCTTGGTTAGTACTTGGATGGGAGACCGCCCGGGAATACAGGGTGCTGTAGGCTTATACCATGATCTCGGAAGCTAAGCAGAGTCAGGCCTGGTTAGTACTTGGATGGGAGACCGCCTGGGAATACCGGGTGCTGTAGGCTTCTACCATGATCTCGGAAGCTAAGCAGGGTCAGGCCTGGTTAGTACTTGGATGGGAGACCGCCTGGGAATACCGGGTGCTGTAGACTTATACCATAGTCTTTCGAGACTGAAGGTTGCCAACCAATATATATGCACAGGGATGCCCTTGGTAGAGCACACAGCTTCGCACTGAGAAACTCCCAGATTCTCACTGAATAGCTGGGTCTACTGTGGGATACTCTGCAGAGCAGCTAATTCAGGGCTTGTCAATTTCAGTCATTATACAAAGTAACATGAGTGGCAGCCAACACTCTGATGGTGGGGAAGAGTTGACAGCGGCACAGCCCCACATACCTTCCAAAGGCAGGGGTCGCCCCACCGAATGCAGGCACTTGACAAATTCCCCGTCGCCCAGAGTGCGGAGGACAGCAGTACCCATGCGGGTCATGATGCGCATGCTGGCCACCACATAGGCTGAGTCCGTGAGCTGAATCCCAATCTTGGAGAGGGGTGAGCTGATGGGTCCCATGCTGTAGGGAATGACGTACATGGTGCGACCTGCAGGACAAGATGGAAGGGGTCACAGGAAGGAAAGGTGGGGGGGGGAGAAGCGCATACGTGAGTCACAATGTGAAGAAACAGAAGGAAGGAGTGTTGGATGGTGGCTGACCGGCTTCATGGATGGATGGGGAAGACGGATTCCTTGCTGGGGAAGGAGGGGTGGAGTATTTGAACAGAAAATACTGTTAGAAAACTGTAAATAGGAACAGAGGTAAATAAATAAATAGGAAGGGCAATGCATAGAACAAGCAAGGACAGAGAACAAGTTAACTGCTCAATCTCCTCTCCTCCAGTGGTCTTTCCTGACCCTTCCCATCCTCAAACTGAGATCAAGATTGGGGCTCCATGCTTTAGATGGAAGAGATCACCTGTTATGTCCTCTGCCTCCCACAGCTGTCCCCCCTTCACCTTTCATACAGCCAGGGAACCGGTCGTCCACTGCCTCCTGGAAGGTTTTAGGGTTCATCCAGTTGCCCAGCTGCCCTTTGGCCCCAGCAGCCGGGATGGGCACGGTGTCTCTCTGGTTCTCAGTCACAATGACAGTCCGGCTCTCCACCCGGGCCACATCCTTGGGGTCAGTCTTGGCTAGCCAGCTGCAGGGCGGCAGAAGGAAAAGGAGGGAAGGATTCTGGTCACTTCTGCATGTTGAGATGCCACATCTGTCCTGGGCAAGTCATGATCTTCACAGCTCTCCCTTTAACCGTGCAGCACCCACACTTGACCCTCAAAGGCACTCACCAGTTCTCATATTTGGTCAGTGACTTGATGACTCCTTCTGACTCCAGGAGGTTTAAGATTTTGCCATTTTCCTTCTCGGTTCCATCACAGACATGGATGCTGTCAGGCTGGCAGAGTCGTACCCCGTTCTCCACAAACTCCTGCACGCGTCCTGAGAGTTTGCCAAGGTCTCCATGTATCACTCGTGGTGCGTGGGCCCAGCGCACTGGAACTGCAGACCAGCACCTGAGAGAACAAGCTCCAAGACTGCAATGGAAAAAGAGAATGTGTGAGAATGAAAGCAGAAGTGTAGCCATGTTGGATCAATGGAGGTTCAATGGATGGGACAGAAAGGAACCAGGGTTGTTCATCTCAGATGCCACAGAACATTCCCTTCCCTATGCCACTATTTCCCTGTGCCTGTTCAAAGTGTGCACCAGAGCATGTAAATCTTGCACAAGCATGCATGGGCATGTCTAGAAGCAAGTCAGCTCACATGTGGCTTTCCACAGTGTCTAAACTTTATGCAAGCATGCCTCTGCGCATGCAAGACTATGTCACGCTGTACATGGGGACATACAGTAGTCAACAAATGAGCCAGTCATGAATGCACACAAGCAACTTGGCTTGTGCACAAATATCACACTGTGAGAAATTGCACACACTCAGTACCTACACATGTGCATGCTTCTCTGAGCATGCCCAGGGCTACAAAAATGTTCTAGTGCATAAAAGAATAGGAGGCTCCAGCACAACATGCGAAAATGTGTATATGCCTCTGTGAGCATGAATTAAGAGCATGTACACCTGCATAAGTAAGATCACTGTGTATCAGCACAAAAGAGTGCAAACTCACATACCTGTCTAGCAGCATCCAGATCTTTCATAAGCAGGGGAGTGTGCATGGAAGTTTGTAACTATCATCCCAAAGTAAACCAGATGTCAGGTTTGAGCTGAGCACAAATTTCGCTGTGCACGTTTGGTCTGATGCGCACACACACCATTCCCCCAAGCCCTTGCACAGCAAGCTTGTGTAGAGAGAGAGGAGCCTCCTGAGGGTAGCAGGAGGTGAAAGGGATATGTTGTCACAATCAGCAAAACACCCCAGGGTTAATGAATGAAGGAGACTGGCTCAAGGCAGCTGGGTGGGTGAGCTTTGCATGAAGAAGGCCTCTGGTTCAATCTGTGGCAGCTGCTCCAGGCAGCTCTAAGCTGGAGAAGACCCTCTCCCAGGACCAGATTTATGCGCAGACTAAGGAATCTATAGCTCAGGGCCTCACATTTTAAGGGGCATAAAAATACAAGAAGTTTTGGGTTTTACACAACCTGTTGAAAAAGTGAAGTTGCTTATTACGTCCTCAAATGAAAAGCTGCCAATTTGTTAGGCAGTATATACTAACTAGGAAATACAAAGACAATAAAGTATTTTGATTTGGAAGTACTTCATCAGGCTAGTAGTACAGGATACTTTTGTTTCAAGAGTTTTTCACTGCAGACTCTGCCTATGAATATCTACAATACAAAGCTTTAATGTTTCTACCTTCCTTGTCATTTTTGTTACAACAATAAACTTTGGGGGTTAATGTTACGAGACGGGCCTCTTAGGCTTGATGCAATTCAGGGCCTCAGCACGGCTGAATCTGGCCCTGTTCTTGCCCAAAGCCCTGGAGAATTCCCGCCCATCAGAAGAGGTAATAGCATGCTAGGTGGATTGAAAGCCTGACTCGGTAGAGAGGAGCGTCATCTGTTCAACTTGGGAGTGTGTGAACTAAGCAGACAGCAGACACCCCCAGCAACACACAGAGCAGGTTGAGATGGGAGGTCCAGTGATGCCTTTGGGAAGTCCACATGCAGAACCTGAAGGCCAGGAGCCTACTCTGCCAGGAGCATATTGCCTCTGAACTCAGAAACAGCCTGGAGCCATTGCTAGATTGATACTCGACTTTGGACATCTCTGATGGAGTGCTGTTGGTAGGGATGTCAATATGCACAAACTGCCCCCCCCCTTTCTAACAGCCTGGACTGGTCTGGCCTGCCACTCCTGCTAATGCCAGCCAGTGCATGCGCGGGTGTGCTATGCGCAGATGTGCATTACTGTCACAGTCCAGCAAGTGTCAAACACTATGCACAAATGCCCAGCTTAATGTATATGTGTGTCAGATTCAGAATTTAGTCCGTGGTTCTGCCAGGCATATGCAAAATTCTTTCCATGTGCACACTCGTGACCCCGAGTGTGAAAGTGTCCATTGATAAAGCCTGGTGATAGAACCTATGCCGACCTCTGGTTCCAATCCCCTTCCCCTCAACATCTGCAGGTTGTGAACTCTGGCCATCACAGTCCCTGGCCATGTGTGCACACAACTCCCTGACCCTTGCAACAGATTTGGGCATGCGGGAGGGTTTGCTTATTCCTTAACTTCTTGAGATTGGCTGACTGCCCAGCAGGGAGTGGAACAATATTGGCCAGGGTCCAAGTGACAGAGTAAAGGGCAAGGGGCAGGCCACATGGCGTGGACTTTTACCCCAACTGAGCTCTCGGCTGCGCGCGGAGGGAGGCCCCAGTCGTGCCCTGGGAGCGCACGGGTCTCAAGAAGGGAACATGTTGTTCCCAGATAGACACACAACCCTTCCCGTCCTCCCCCACAGCCGCCATTCAGCATCTCCCCATTGCTCCAGGGAGATTTCTTAATTGAAAAAAATGGTAAGCCACAAGCACAGCCCCATCTTGAAAGAGGCAAGCGGGTTGGTTACCCAGGCGTCCTTGCTCATCAGAAAAGCCACTCATCTCATAACCTAGTTTACAGTGTTCAGCTTGCCTTGCTCTGCCACTGACTCAACTGTGTGGCTTTGTCTGAGTCGCTTTCTCGCAGCCTCTGTTCCTTATCTGCGAAATGGGAACATTCAGACCTGCCTCACAGAGGAACTGTGAGGAGGGATGAATTTCTCATGTGCCCAGCATTTGCAATCTGCAAAGCATTTCACTGTTGTTGTTGTTTTTAGATGGTCCTCGTCTCATAACAACCCTACAGTGCAGGTCACTGTTACTCCCACTTTACTAGTGAGGTAACTGAAGATGAGCAAAAGCGGCTTGCCCAAGGTCATGAAGTGATCCCCGTGGCCAAGGAGCCTGTAGACTGCATCTCTCCGCACACTAGAAAATGCCGGCTTCGACTCGAACTAAGAACACTTTTTTTTGGGGGGGGGGGGAATTATTAATAATGCTCCATTTTAAATTCCCAAAAGGGCTTTCCGATCTTCACTGCACTCACACCTGCAACAATCCTGCGAGGGAGGCCTTTGTTATTCCCATTTTACAGGTAGGTTACGCCAGCGGCCAAAGGGCAGTGATGGGGGTTGAGATGAATTCGCACCATTGCAACCTGGGAACTGGGCTCTGGGTGGTGGGTGGGATGCCCTTCTAATTCCTCTTTCGGACCTGGATTCATCCGGACCGTGTTTATCTGATCCGGGGTGTTTGCAAAGGAAATCCGTGAGCGAAGAAAACATCGCAGAGAGGAGAACCGGCTCAGGGCTGGCATTTCCTCTTGTGGGTGAAAGGTTGTTGGGAGGGGGGGCTAGTCCCTCAGGGAGGAGGCTGTGGGTGACGTGGAGGAGCTGGCCCAGGAGGAAGTGAGGGCCCAGGCGGGTGATTCTAACCAACAAGGGTGTTTGCAGTTGGCAAGGCCATTCTGTCCCAGGGACAAAGCCAGCACCCCCCACCCAAAGCAAGCAGCTGCACTGCTTGCCCCCCCATCCGCCAATCCCAGCATTCACATGAACAAGAGTCCCTGGCAGTTCCCACCACTGGGTCAGGGCGCAGTCAAGAGCAGCAGAGGAAAGTGTGCAAAGGGACAAGGCAGAGGAAGGGAGGCTGACCCACAGGCAGGCAGGCAGGCATGAGAGAAGGAAGCACCTGTGTGGGGAGGGAGAGGGAGGGAGGCTTGAATGAAATGGGACAGTGGATGGAGCAGACAGGGGTGAGGTCAGGTCAGTGGGAAGAGAGCCTGCAAGTGACCAAGGAGGGGAGGGGAGGGGAGGGCAGGCTGATCCAACAGGGGCTCAGAATTTGGGCAGGGGGGGAGCTCAGGACAGAAAAGGGGCACATCACATTCTTCCGGGGAATCCCATCTCCCCCCCCGTCAGAGATTGGGGGGGCCATTATGAGACTTTCTAGGATGAGGTCCAAGGAGCACATCTGCACGCAGATGATGAAGGGAAATGTCCTGGGGGTGCCCCTCCCACTCCCAGAAAACAGGGGGTGCCGGGGGAGGGGGGTGCCGAGAAGGGGAGGAGGGAGGGTGGGGGGGCTGTGGAGAAGGGACCAGCGCCCAGGAAGAGGAGGAGGTGCTGGCTGGAGGGGCGCCGAGGCTCTGCTCACCCCAGGATCCGCGTGTACTGCGCCGGCATCCTGCCCCGCTCCGGCAGCCCCCTCGCCGCTCAGGATGGCCCCGGGTGCCCGGGAGCCGGACTTAAGAAGGGAGGGGAGGAGGCAGCGGCCGGGGGAGGCGCGCAGCCCTTCGCGGGCTGCGGGGTGGGAGGGCAGGCGGGTCCCGCCCCCCCGGCCGGCCCACCCACCCCATAGGCTGCTGGGGACAGGCCCCCCGTCCGCCCGCCCGCTCCCTTCTCCGCCCTTCACGCCGCGGGCTGGCGGCTGCTGCATGATGTAAGAGCCTCCCGATCTTGCCAGGGGCGCGGCGGGCGCTGGCACCGCACCCTGAAGGGGGGGGGCTAGGCGAGGGGTCCGCGCAGAGGGAGAGGCGGGGCTGGATCGGGGCCCCCAGCCACTGCTTTCCACTTTGGGGCAGGCGAAGCAGACAGGTGAGTTCCCCAGAGCATGTGCAGAGTGCATTTCCATGCCCATCACAGCAGAGAATCCCCACCCGTCAAGGGTTAAAGGGGGCTGAATCTGCGCCCGGCAACTTTGGAGCGGACCAAAGAAAGACAGGTGAGTTCCCCAGAGCACGTGCAGAGTGCATTTCCATGCCCATCACAGCTGCAGCATTGCAGAGAATCCCCACCCGTCAAGGGTTAAAGGGGGAAGGGCTTCTAGATCAGAAACTTTGGAAGGCAGATTTGCTGAAACTGAGAACCAAGACCAGCTCTCTTCCAGCAGGCAGGTAATGTGGGTCTTCTAGCTCCTCCCCTTCGCTTTAGCCACGCCCACTTCGCACCACTCCCCACTCTGTGGCCACGCCCCTTCTTCCAAGAGACATCCAAGATCATTCCATGACTGATAGCCATAGTTAAGCCCATAACTGTGTCCAGTCCCATTTTAAAGCCGTTTTCACGACCACTCCATCTGGTGACATCGGGATCAGGGCCAGCCTTCAGAGCTGTGGGGCCCAATTTGAAACAGGGCCACCTCAAATTCTGTGGGGCCCCCTCTACTAATTTTTTTCGCTCTTACCTTGAATGGAGCCAGACCAAGATCTGTTACTTCTGCGCAAGTGGATAGAACTCCTGTACCTTTAGTGGTTGTGCAGAATAGGCACCCTGGAGGTCAGCCGGAAGGAGGAGGGAGCACGCACCCAGTCCGCAGCACTCCGCAACTCTCATCCATCGCTGCCCCCTTCTTATTGTTATTATTGTTGGCAACCTTCACAGCAGCCCATTTTGGAGCAAGACGGGGGAGAAGATGGTACTGGCAGCTGTGTGGGTGGGGAAAGAGCGAAGTCCACATGCTGCTGCCTTCGTGGCATCAATTTCAGGCCAATTGGAAGCAGTGGTGGGCAGTAGGGCAGTGCAGGGCCCACACTATGTGTGGGGCCCAATTGGGTGAAATCTCCCTAATTGCCTAAAAGCCAGTCCTGGTCAGGATCGTCTTGCACAATTTGCAGAATGGTCAGAAAGCAGGCAGGTCCAGTAAAAAAAATTTAAAGCATTACTTGTTACATAGGACCAATTAACCAGCCACAAATACTGAGTATTGTATTGGCAACCTTCAGTCTCGAAAGACTATGGTATCGCGCTCTGAAAGGTGGTTCTGGCACAGCGTCTAGTGTGGCTGAAAAGGCCAATCCGGGAGTGACAATCCCTTCCACACTGGGAGCAAGTGCAGTCTGTCCCTGGTCTGTCTCCCTGGCTGTGGGCCTTCCTTCTTTGCCTCTGAGCCTCAGACTGTTGGCCAAGTGTCTCTTCAAACTGGGAAAGGCCATGCTGCACAGCCTGCCTCCAAGCGGGCCGCTCAGAGGCCAGGGTTTCCCACTTGTTGAGGTCCATCCCTAAGGCCTTCAGATCCCTCTTGCAGATGTCCTTGTATCGCAGCTGTGGTCTACCTGTAGGGCGCTTTCCTTGCACGAGTTCTCCATAGAGGAGATCCTTTGGGATACGGCCATCATCCATTCTCACGACATGACCAAGCCAACGCAGGCGTCTCTGTTTCAGCAGTGAATACATGCTAGGGATTCCAGCATGTTCCAGGACTGTGTTGTTTGGAACTTTGTCCTGCCAGGTGATGCCGAGGATGCGTCGGAGGCAGCGCATGTGGAAAGCACTCAGTTTCCTCTCCTGTTGTGAGCGAAGAGTCCATGACTCGCTGCAGTACAGAAGTGTACTCAGGACGCAAGCTCTGTAGACCTGGATCTTGGTATGTTCCGTCAGCTTCTTGTTGGACCAGACTCTCTTTGTGAGTCTGGAAAACGTGGTAGCTGCTTTACCGATGCGCTTGTTTAGCTCGGTATCGAGAGAATGAGTGTCGGAGATCGTTGAGCCAAGGTACACAAAGTCATGGACAACCTCCAGTTCATGCTCAGAGATTGTAATGCAGGGAGGTGAGTCCACATCCTGAACCATGACCTGTGTTTTCTTCAGGCTGATTGTCAGTCCAAAATCTTGGCAGGCCTTGCTAAAACGATCCATGAGCTGCTGGAGATCTTTGGCAGAGTGGGTAGTGACAGCTGCATCGTCGGCAAAGAGGAAGTCACGCAGACATTTCAGCTGGACTTTGGACTTTGCTCTCAGTCTGGAGAGGTTGAAGAGCTTTCCGTCTGATCTGGTCCGGAGATAGATGCCTTCTGTTGCAGTTCCAAAGGCCTGCTTCAGCAGGACAGCGAAGAAAATCCCAAACAAGGTTGGTGCAAGAACACAGCCCTGCTTCACTCCGCTTCAGATGTCAAAAGGGTCTGATGTGGAGCCATCAAAGACAACAGTGCCCTTCATGTCCTTGTGGAAAGATCTGATGATGCTGAGGAGCCTGGGTGGACATCCAATCTTGGGGAGAATCTTGAAGAGGCCGTCTCTGCTGACCAGGTCGAAAGCCTTTGTGAGATCTATGAAGGCTATAAAGAGTGGCTGTCGTTGTTCCCTGCATTTCTCCTGCAGTTGTCTAAGGGAGAATACCATATCAGTGGTGGACCTGTTGGCTCGGAATCCACACTGCGATTCTGGATAGACGCTCTCTGCAAGTACCTGGAGCCTCTTTGGTACAACTCGGGCAAACAGCTTTCCTACAACGCTAAGGAGAGAGATGCCGCGGTAGTTGTTGCAGTCACCCCTGTCACCTTTGTTCTTGTACAGCGTGATGATGTTTGCATCCCTCATGTCTTGAGGTACTCCACCTTCTCTCCAGCAGAGACAGAGGATTTCATGCAGCTCAGTGACGATGATCTCTTTGCAGCATTTTAGGACTTCAGCAGGGATGCTGTCTTTTCCAGGTGCCTTGCCAAAGGCAAGGGAGTCCAGGGCCACGTGAAGTTCTTCTAGGGTTGGTTCACTGTCAAGCTCTTCCAGCACAGGCAGGCACTCAATGTTGTTCAGTGCTTCTTCGGTGACTACATTTTCTCTGGAATATAGCTCAGAGTAGTGCTGCACCCAGCGTTCCATCTGCTGCGCCCGATCCTGGATGACCTCGCCTGTGGCAGACTTCAGAGGGGCAATTTTCTTCTGTGTTGGACCTAGGGCCTGCTTGATACCATCATACATCCCCTTGATGTTGCCCGTGTCAGCTGCTATCTGTATCTCGGAACAGAGCTGGAGCCAGTAGTCGTTAGCACATCTCCTGGCAGTCTGTTG
Source organism: Tiliqua scincoides (assembly GCF_035046505.1). Lineage (NCBI taxonomy): Eukaryota > Metazoa > Chordata > Lepidosauria > Squamata > Scincidae > Tiliqua > Tiliqua scincoides. The sequence continues at coordinate 127,695,365 of NC_089825.1, forward strand.
GACTTTGCTGCGAGCAGTTCGGAGGACCTGCAGGTTGCGCTCATTGGGACAGGCTTGTATGCTGCTTGAGCTCTCCTCTTTTCCTCAATGACTGGCGTCAACTCCTCAGAGTGGGCTTCAAACCAGTCTGCCGCCTTGTTGGTCTTCTTGCCGAATATGGACAAGGCGGTGTTGTAAACGGTATTCTTGAAATGTTCCCATCTGTTGGATGCGTTTGCGTCGGCCGGGCCTGGAAGAGATTCCTCAAGCGCTTGTGCAAATTCCTCCACTTTTCTCTGATCCCGGGTCTTGCTGGTATCAATGCGAGGTCTTCCTTCCTTTTTCGTGTGATACAGTCGCTTTGTTTGCAGTAGATGGGACTCGTCAGCCTAGGAAGGCAGCTCATCTAAGAGAAGGAAACTCTGACCTCAAACCTCCACTGCCTTGTGGCTACATCCAGTTCTGGAAAAGGCTTCAGGAGTCAACCTCGAGGCAAAATCAGGAGCCGGAGTCCCTTAGGCAGTTCATGGCTGAACACACAGTCACGTTCTGGCAACTCCTGCGACCAGCCACAAATACTGAGTAAGCTTCTGAATTCCATAGAACTCTTCCTCTGGCCAGATTCAGTAAAACTAACCCTTCTCCCCCAAAACACAGGCCGGTGGTTGAAAAAAAAAGGAAGGAATGAGAACCCAGCTTGCAGGCCATGATGGAGAAGGCCCAGGGCCTGCCATTTCTAATGGTCTTAAGATGGAGCTAAGAACAAAACTGATTCCTGGTTGCACCCAAAGGTCCTGGGACAGAGAATGTTCCACCTTTTGAGCACAGAGCATCAGCAGGAATTTGATCATCCTCTAGTATTCATTGGGACACCTGGGTCCCTTGCACGACAGAAAGGAGGAGTCAACAGCAGGTTTCCTTGTATACTGGCAAATCCAGACAAACCTGAGCAAATCTGGTATTCCTTACATTAGCACGTGTAATGGAAGATCAGAAGATCATCAGGTGGATGCTGTGGTGTTGACAGCAATTCCATGTTTTGACAGCTGGTTGACAGCTCTGGGAAGGGAAGGGCTGGCTCCACAGCTGTAATCAATCAAGGCCAATGGAGACTCTGATGGACACCTGAGCTTCATTTGACCTTGATGGGACTTTGAATGGACATGGACTGAAGAGATGGCTCAGCTGAGCCTAATTTGGACTTAACAAGGGGCTAGCAAGGTAGCTCACAGCTGAGCTGCATTTTGGATTATGAGACATCCAAGGATAAAAGGCAGCTTCAGAAGGACCAAAGGCTACCCTGACCCAGAGGAGACCTGACCTGTCCGGAGTTTGACCTTGGACTGTGACCTGGCATATCGTTTCTGGACTCTGCTTTGGCAATCTGCACTTATTGGACTGGGACTGGACTCTGACTTTTGCCTGCTGCACTTGTAACAAGGGAAGCTAATTAGCCTTAAGCGGGCACAAGGCCCAGTGGATTGGGATTTGGCAGAACAACATGTAAGGAATGTTCTTCTTCTTCATCTTTGCTAATATAAGCAGTGGTCATAATATAAGGAGTGGTCATTGCTGATATAAGGAGTGGTCAACAAGATTATCATCCCAAAGTTCCCCCAAAACCCTCAGTGGAAAAATACTGTATACAAAAATTGGCTCAAATCCCTTAGTACTCCTGATGAATCATGCCAGAAAAGTGCCATGGAAAGTGGTGGGAAATTATTTCACGTGAGCCTGAAGCGCCCAGAACATGTTCGACAAGAGTCTCAAGATGAAGAGATATACCTGTATCTGATCTGGAAAGTGCAGCCTCTGAGTTTTCTGCCACAGCCAAGTTTACCAACTCAGGGCAAAGGGAGGAAGCAGATGAACAAAAACCTTCGCTCTAAATTGGGCCCTATTTGTAGCTAATTGGCAAAAACAAGCTCATAGCTCAACTGATATTGTGCATTTTTTTAATTTATAGTCACTTTGAGGGATGGTAAATCTTAAAAACGGACAGTTTGATTTGATTTATTTAAATCATATTAAGATGTGAAATTTAATTGCAATATTTCTGGAAACATTTAAGCACTTTAGAGCCTGTAACAGGCCACTTGCCACCTAACATAAGAACATCAGAAGAGCCCCACTGATCAGGCCAAATGCCCACCTAGTCCAGCTTCCTGTATCTCACAGTGGCCCACCAGATGCCTCAAGGACCACAAAAGGGCAACAAGATACCTGTATTTTGGTGCCTCTCCCTTGCACCTGACTTTCAGAAGTAGCCTACTTTTGAAACCAAGTGGTTGCACATGCCCATCATGGGTTGTAACCTGTGATAGACTTTTCTTCTAAAAATCTGTCCAGTTCCCTTTTAAAGGCATTTAGGCCAGATGCCATCCCCACATCCTGTGGCAAGGAGTTCCACAGACTAATTACATGCTGGGTACATAAATATTTTCTTTTGTCTGTTCAAACTCCCACACAGACCTGTGTTAACCGTTTGAGGCTGCAGAGGAATTAAATTAGTTTTTACCACATTTCCTTTGCCTGCTCTCATAAGAACATAAGAACAGCCCCACTGGATCAGGCCACAGGCCCATCTAGTCCAGCTTCCTGTATCTCACAGCGGCCCACCAAATGCCCCAGGGAGCACACCAGATAACAAGAGACCTGCAAGGCCTCCTGGGAATTGTAGTTTAAGAACATAAGAACAGCCCCACTGGATCAGGCCATAGGCCCATCTAGTCCAGCTTCCTGTATCTCACAGCGGCCCACCAAAAGCCCCAGGTTGCACACCAGATAACAAGAGACCTCATCCTGGTGCCCTCCCCTGCATCTGGCATTCTGACATAACCCATTTCTAAAATCAGGAGGTTCCGCATACACATCATGGCTTGTACCCCATAATGGATTTTTCCTCCAGAAACTCGTCCAATCCCCTTTTAAAGGCGTCTAGGCTAGACGCCAGCACCACATCCTGTGGCAAGGAGTTCCACAGACCGACCACACGCTGAGTAAAGAAATATTTTCTTCTGTCTGTCCTAACCCACCCAACACTCAATTTTAGTGGATGTCCCCTGGTTCTGGTATTATGTGAGAGTGTAAAGAGAATCTCCCTATCCACTCTGTCCATTCCCTGCATAATTTTGTATGTCTCAATCATGTCCCCCCTCAGGCGTCTCTTTTCTAGGCTGAAGAGGCCCAAACGCCGTAGCCTTTCCTCATAAGGAAGGTGCCCCAGCCCCGTAATCATCTTAGTCGCACTCTTTTGCACCTTTTCCATTTCCACTATGTCTTTTTTGAGATGCGGCGACCAGAACTGGATATAATACTCCAGGTGTGGCCTTACCATCGATTTGTACAACGGCATTATAATACTAGCCGTTTTGTTCTCAATACCCTTCCTAATGATCCCAAGCATAGAATTGGCCTTCTTCACTGCCGCCGCACATTGGGTCGACACTTTCATCGACCTGTCCACCACCACCCCAAGATCTCTCTCCTGATCTGTCACAGACAGCTCAGAACCCATCAGCCTATATCTAAAGTTTTGATTTTTTTGCCCCAATGTGCATGACTTTACACTTACTGACATTGAAGCGCATCTGCCATTTTGCTGCCCATTCTGCCAGTCTGGAGAGATCCTTCTGGAGCTCCTCACAATCACTTCTGGTCTTTACCACTCGGAAAAGTTTGGTGTCGTCTGCAAACTTAGCCACTTCACTGCTCAACCCTGTCTCCAGGTCATTTATGAAGAGGTTGAAAAGCACCGGTCCCAGGACAGATCCTTGGGGCACACCGCTTTTCACCTCTCTCCATTGTGAAAATTGCCCATTGACACCCACTCTCTGCTTCCTGGCCTCCAACCAGTTCTCAATCCACGAGAGGACCTGTCCTCTAATTCCCTGACTGTGGAGTTTTTTCAGTAGCCTTTGGTGAGGGACCGTGTCAAACGCCTTCTGAAAGTCCAGGACTCTCTTGGGGGTCAGTCCTCAAGCTAGAGGACTTTGCCAAGCTAGATCCAAAGACTGGTCTGTACCCTCCTTTTCAGACTCAGAGCTTCAGTGCCAGGCCTTGACAGAGTTGCCTGCAAAGTGTAGAAGGAGAGACAAGGTCCTGTCCCGACCCATCCATGAGGCCAACTGAGCAGTCCCCACAGGTTGGCAGGACTCCCACTCCCTGGACCTGCTCATCAATCTCCTTCACCTGCAGGTTCCTCATAGCATTGGGACATGGGGATTATAAGAAAGAGAAGACCCCCTGAGGATATTTATTTATTTATTTGGAAATTTATATCCTACTATGTCTCCCGAAAGGGCATTCGAAGCAGCTTACAAATCTTAAATCACATTAAATAAACACTGAAATCTCCTAGAAGAAGGAAAACAATAAGACAAACTTAAAAATATGCAGCATGCCCTACTCTTGCCCCTGAGGCACCATAACCAGCCAACCCCCACAAATAGTCCAGCATCAAAGGACTGGGATTCCGGACTGGAGGAGGTAACGTCCAGACATGTTTTAGCCACAGCACCTCTCCTTCTAAACATGGCCATATTTTATAGGGCTCCCTGTAAACTCCCTTTCTGCAGAGCAACCTGTGGCCACCAGGGGGCACTGCCAGCCTAGGAAAATTTGTCTCCAGTCTCCCAAAAAGAAAGGTCTTCCCAGTTCTTCAGGAACCATGGAGGGTTTCCTGTATGACAGATGAGCATGGTGGAGGGGGCAGTTAGGAGGGAATCCAGAAGTCTTCTTTTGAAGTTGCACATCTATCGACAGCAGAAATGATAAGTTGTCCTCAGCGAACACAATGATTGTAGATGGTGGTTGCACATTTCTCGGGCACCTATTGGCAAGCGTCTGATGTCCCTAGTGATAAGTAACGCTTCTCTGCCATTTTGGGTCTGTGTGTTTAATTACATTAAAACTGTGCAGTATATCTATATCTCTTTGGAGGCGACACTGCATCTTGTAGAAGAAAGAAAATCCCAAAGCAAACCCTAACACTTGTCAATTCACCTCTCCTCTCTAAATGTTCTCTTTATGAACCCCCAACTCAACGCTTTGAGAACTGGCACTATGGTGAGTTACAAATGATTGTAGACCATGGAAGGAATCACTACAGAAATTCCAACTTCTCACTGCTCAGATAGGCTGGTCCTGTTCAGAAGATCTTGTCAGCGGATACCCTGTTGGTTAGTGGTGTCCAGTATCGCCCAGTTTTCCTCTCCCCACACCTGCTATGTAGATGCTACAAGTAGGGCATAAAGAAGACAGTCCTCCCAAAGACTTTTTCCCCCCTCTGTGCCATATGGCTCTTTATTCACAGAAGTTGCCCTTATTTGTCGATGTTCTCTTGCTGAAACCTTCACCCACAGATGTTGCAATCTTTTTGCTTATTCCATGACATCTCACCTGTTCAGCTAATAGGAACGCGACAGCCTGGCAGACAGCAGGAGAGTACCAGGCTAGCAAGCCCTAGATTTAGGGGATGACCCCTTCACCTCATGTGTGCTTCTCCTGATCAGTCTGAATGGTCCTCTTGTTCTCCTTTCTTGTGCTTTGTATTGCTGACTTGCAGCGGCATAGCTAGAAGGGGTGCAAAGCGCTAAGTTTTGCAGGGAGCCTCAGCGTGGCGTGCAAGTGGTCCCCCCCTCCCCTTTAGAGCTATTCCAGGAGGTGCGAGCAAAACGGAGGCGAATGCCAGAGAAGACCCAGAGAAAAGCAAATGCCTCTGTTTTCCTCCCCCTGCCCGGAATGGCTCCACTTGCACACCTTGGTGAGGCTCCCTGCAAAACGTAGTGCTTTGCACCCCCCTAGCCATGCCATTGCTGCCTTCCCACTCTGGGGTTGCTTTGATGCAAGATGGGTCTCTTCTTTGGTGCAGAACCTGCAAAAAGCACTGAGGTCACAGCACTTTACTTTTGATTTTTTTTTTCGCTTTTTCACTTCCCCTGCCCAGAGGCCTTGAGATCTAGGCCTCCTCCCCCTCTCAACCCACTTTCCACTCTTTCTTGCTCTCCTTGTCTCTCAGCCAGTTCCTCATTCAGGGCTGCTGACTTCTGCAAGAAACTAATTTCATCTCTATCCACTGAGGTCATCAGGGTTCCTGGAGGAGAGATCACGAGTGGGTCAGCTGAGCTGACTGGACAGCACAATCTCCCCCCCCCCCCCCACACACACACAATCTCCCATGTTCTCCTCTAGATGCCTCCTTTTGAAACCGGAGGCTGAACCCCATTCATTCGCAATCAAAGCTCAAGCAGAGATTGACTCTGGTAAGAATGTGAAGGAATCACACTAGAACACTGGGATTCAGAACAGGCCAAAGAAAGTACTTTGTCAGGCAGTGGTGACAATGGAATTATCCTGTGCAGCGGTGTCTCATCTGGAACAAAACTGATGGACACATGCACACTGGCACAGTTGTAGTCTGTTGTTCCACAGGTGACACTTCCAGTACCACAGGGAAAGCCATCCATCTGAACATACATGGACATCATTCCCAATGAGGGTTGCCAACATATTTGCTGGTTCCTTTGTCTTTAGCACCAATTTGACCTGCAGGTGCTCACAGAAGATTTCTCCAAGTCACCTGTTCTTCACTCATTGATTTCTAACCTATTGAAAGCAGAAGAACAAACCAGGATGTTGTTTCATAATAACATAAAAAGCCCCACTGGATCAGGCCAAAGGCCCATCTAGTCCAGCTTCTTGTATTTCACGGTGGCCCACTAGATGCCTCAGGGAGCATATAAGGCCTCAAAATACTTGATCTTGTTGCCATTCCCTTGCACCTGGTGTTCTGAGGTAGCCTATTTCTAAAACCAGGACATTGCACAGCTTGTAACCGGTGATGGGCTTTTCTTCTAGAAATTCGTCCAATTCCCTTTTCAGGGCATCTAGGCCAGATGCCGTCACCACATCCTGTGGCAAGGTGTTCCACAGATTAATTGCATGCTGGGTAAAGAACTATTTTCTTTTGTCTGTCGTAACTCTCCCAACACTCAGTTTTAGTGGATGTCCCCTGGTCCTGGTGTGAGAGGGAAAAGAACATCCCCCTATCCACTTTATCCATCCCCTGCATAATTTTGTATGTCTCAATCATGTCCCCCCCTCAGGCGCCCTCTTTCTAATTTAGGCAGAAGAGCCCCAAATGCTGTAGCCTTTCCTCATAAGGGAGGTGGCCCAACCCAGTAATCATTTTGGTTGCTCTCTTCTGCACCTTTTCCATTTCCACTGTTTCCTGGTCAGGTGGCAACCCTCTCCATTGATACGTACCGGCACCATGCATATATTTTTTTCAACCTGGTTATTTTTTTGTAACCAAGTTTGCAACATAGGAATGGAGGAAAGCTCTTGGTGCTGAGTCAGGCTTGCTGCCAGATGCAAGACGCTGAGTCATGTTTAGTCCAGCTGCAACCTGTTTCACCCCACCATGGGTTCCTCTCCTAGTTGCTCTTGCTACCCCCTCCACCCAGTTATTCTGCTTGTCAAGCACCTTTTCTAAGACACCAAAATAGAGTTATGAAAACCACAGAGAGAGGTTCCCCTACTCCCCCCGTCAGAATAAATGTTGACAACCTTAAAAAAAACAACCCTGGCTAGAGTTTAATTCATATAAAGGTTCTCTGAAGTTTAACTCTCTTTGCAATTACGGGGCTCAGCTCTGGAACAATTGCGGGGCCATTGAACACGTGCAGAGTGCCTTGCTCTCATCATTGAACAAGCCCCAAGCTGCATCTGCACATGTACTGTAGGAAAGAAGACCACAGGGCAAGAACAAGACAAGGAGTAAAAGCCTTCAGTTGTCAGTGAAGATGAGCACTGAATCTAGGCGGTGACGTGCCTGCTACACTCACAGATTCCACCTAACACACCTTGAAGCTGCTTAGCTGTCTGCTGATATCCATCATCCCATCTTCTAATCCCATTTATTGCTCTTCAACCCCCAAATTCACCCCTCCCCAGGGGAAAAATAGAGCTCAGAGAAGACCAGATGGAGCTAGAAAGGAGGGGGGGAAAGACTTTTGGTGGGGGCTCTTGAGAATCTTCTATTATTTCCCTCCCCAACAGGATGGCCGATCCCAGGTTAAATTGGCATGAGACCCCGAGATGATGATGATTGCAGTGTGTGGCTTGGCTCACTTGCCCGAGTCATTGGCAGGTACCTTGCTGCAGCCTACCTTCTTATTATGACACTGTTTGCCACAGTGGCATTGCTTCATTGCACCTCTGAAAGTTCAAACCACTGCTCCCCCCCCCAAAATGTGTCAATCATCAGAGTTGCACAAGATGCTTTGGCTTCTGTGATTGTATTTTTTTCTCACACATTTCCGGGCCTAATTCTGCAGCCACAAGGTCCAAAACCTCCGTGTTGTAGTTGTTTTGTTTTGTAAAGAAGACCAGACTTATTGAAAAGCTGAATTCTGCGTATACTACTCTAGTGGTCTTCAACCATTTTCATGCCATGACTCCCCCCCCCGGGGACCCACTGCCAATCCCACCCCCCAGGATCCAATCTGCCCACCGCCTGCCCCAATCACTGCTTGCCCCATTTTCTCCTCCCTCTTGTGTCTTCACAACAACCCTGTGAGGTTAGCAGCCTGAGAAAAGCCAACCTTAGGAGCTGTGGGGCAAGACAGCAAGAAGAGGCTGTGCAGGATTAGATCAAGAACTCAGTTTTGAAAAGGCAGTCCCATGACTGGATTGGATCCAAGCCCTCCTTTGCGCAGGCTTTGAAAGGTTGCTGTGACCCCCCCCCCAAATGAGGCTTTGCAACCTCATTGAGGTCACAGCCCACAGGTTGACCAATACTGTATTACTCCAATAAAAAGTTTACATAGAGATGCAAAGGATCCAAATCGCCTTACACGCTGCTCAGACAAGTGTGGAGTCTAATAGGCTGAGATCTGTGGAGTAATTAGTGTCATCCTCTTCTGTGATGGGTAGCACTCCTGCCTGCAGCGGGAACCAGACAGGCAGAAATGTTGCAGGTGGTGCTTCCCCCATCACTCTTTTTCCATGTCAGGAAAAATCATCCCTTCGTTTCTGCCCGCCAGGCTGCTGAGATGCACCAGAGCAGGGCCTATTCAGAAAAGTGTCGCCTCTAGGTGTATAGACACCCATGACAAGGAGAGAGAAGTGTGCCTGTGTCTCCCTCCCCCATGTTCCAGCTTCTAGCAAAGGTGGAGAGACTTGATAAGGGACAATAAAAATAACCGAGCCTGTTATGAGCCGATTAATGATAATCGCCCTCCTCCACCCTCACCTGTGCGAAGGGATCAGTGACAGAAATTAGTGATGATGATGACGACTATGATGATGATGACAGGAGCAACTCCCAGAAAGTGAACCCAGGATTCCTGGCCTGCAGACCCCACCACTTCCCCATTGCATTCCCCTTCCCAGATCTGGGCCCAAAACCCAGGTGTCCCAGCTCTCTGAGGCCCACCCCACCCAGCGGCACCCCCTCCCCTCCCTACCCCAGAATGTTCAGCCTCCCGGATAAGAAATCCTCCCTGTCTAATCCCGACCTGAGTGGCACCTTTAATGAGCTCTGATTCCCCCCGCAAGCTGATCAGGCCACCCTCTCCCCCACCTCTGTCACCCACCCCACTCCCTGATCCACCTCTCCGCACAACAAACAGGTGGATTAGCTCTGTGGGGAGACTTTTAATGGGATCAGTGTCCCAGAAGGGACGATTTCTCCTGCTGGATCAGCCAGGGCCCCAGGGGTTAAACTTTTAACCCCTCTAATCTCCCTGCAGATAAGGAAGGGGGAAATTGTGTCTGCAAGTAGTCAAGAGATAGCTGGATCAGGCCTTGGCTCTGCCTTCGATTTGGGTTTGTACTGGGTCAAAAGAGGGACCCGAACTGTTCCTAGCTCCAGCAGGGGGTCTGGGCCATCTAGCAAGGAATTCTGGGAGCCAGGACTTCGGGGTTCTCTTTCTAACTCTGAAAAAGAGCACAGGATGACCACAATGGTGTCCAAAACAGGTCTGCCCCATTCCACAAAATTATGCAAGTTTCACACTAAGTTTGCACGATTTCACTGGTGTGATTTGTTACTTCTGCGCATGTTTCTGAGCTCAGCCCTGCCCTGAAGATCAGGTGCCAGGACTGATCCCAAATGAGCCCTGGTTCAGATCAAGCCCTCCACAGCTTTGCTTAAAATTGTTAACTAGCTGGCCTAGTTGATTGATCCGATCCCTCCATGCGCAGTTTCGGCCATGAGCGCACCTGTGATGCAACAATGCAACTTGTCTCTTCCTCCCCCCCGCCCCCCACTGTCGCCAACACCGCTTCTATCATCTTTCCAGCTGACTGATGAGAACAATGAGATGTTTGGACAAAAGCAGCCCTGTCCAAATGCAAAGCTATTCATGGTCTCCCTTATTTGCCAATCAGACCAGAGGCTTTCCTGTCATTTGCGGGGAGGGGGGGGGAGGAGGAGGAGAGCTTTATTTTGTAAGCATCCCCCTGCACTGTTTTCCTCTACAAACATGAGATCCAGCCATTTGCATTAAACCCACTACACAAAACCTGGAATCTAGACGATCCTGGGATTGGCAGCAGGGTGGCATCAAGGATTGGACATGTGCAGCACTGGCCAAGGGCCCACACCCTCTGGAGGGCCCAAACAGGCAGCCCTGAGGTCCCCAGGTTCCAACAGTAGAGGCAGTGCTGGCAGTGAATGGGCCCAGGAACAAGACACCCCCCCCCCAGGACCCACAGCAGCAGACCTGAATATTCAGACCGTGTGTCAGTGCTGCTCTTGGACAGGCATGTGGAGCAAGAAGACCTGGAGTTACATTCTGTGCACACATGACCACAGCGGCCTCAGAAAGTGATCCCGCTTCCAGCCATACAAATGGTTGGGCAGCAGCTTGGCCTGGAAGGAAGCATCTCGAAGCCACAGTCTGGTACTTCCTGTAATAGGACTGCCCAAAGTCTTCTGCAAATCTTTGAAGATCTTCACAATCCTTCATGGGGAGGGGAGTAGCATAGCTAGAGAGGGGACAGCACAGTATGCTAGGGGGTACTAGGAGCCAAAACTCTGAGTACCAGCACAGAGCATGGCCTGGTGGGTTAGGAGAGGGGCGAAACTGGCAGTGAGGCTGCCTGAAATTCGTTCTTCACTCTGAGAGAAGATGGGTGTCCAACAGGTGATGCTTCCAGGCAGGAAAACTTGGGGCTTATCCCCCCCCCCCCCGATCCTCCAAGAGCCAGATTAGTGCTTGAAAGTAGGTCTGGTGTTAGCAGTTGGTGAATTAGTGCTGGCCGATCCCTGGAAGGAAACACACCTTCCTCCAACCCTCCTTCAACACCTTCGCCCAGGAATGAACCCAGCCATTGACTCCAAGGAACTTTGACCCCCAAGGTTGCAGTTTCATCTGCACATGTGCCAAGGGCTGGCCTCTCCCTGAACCCAGGGGCACTTCTGCATAAACAGGCTGAAGCTCATGCTGCATGAAGGAGGTGTGCGTGGGCCCCTCTCCTCTCCTCCCCACATGGAAAGATTAGGAGTCCTGTTAAAGCTCCATATCGCTGCCCTCTTATCTCAAGTTCCCCTTGGCTTTTCTGATTTTTTCTGGCAGGGCTCCTGTTCCGTGAAGTGTGCAGGGGTTCAAAGGGTGTTCAAAGGGTTCCCTCTTGCTGAGCATCCCCATGCTGGGAAAAACCTTACCTGTTGCATTTCAGGCTGTCAGAAAGTGACTGCTCAGCCGACCACATTTCCTCACCACCGCGGCCTGCCAACACGTTTTGACTTTGCAAATCCAGCAGGCAGCAGGCTTGGATTTCCTGACGGTCCAGGTTTAACTGATCTGGGTTAAGTGAACTGGTGTCTGCAGTCTAGCTCACGACAGAGTATCAGAACTGCTGTGCCGGCTCACTTCCGGAACCATCTTGTCTGGTTCAGTCTCCCAAAATGAACACATGAAGTAGCCTCACACCGAGGCAGGCAATGGGTTCAGTGCCCCCACTCTGGTCAGCTGCAGTCCCCAAGGGTTCAGGTGGAGTTCCATGCCATGACCCACCTGCAGGATGATCTGATTCAGCACGGACTAAACCAGGGGCCAATTGCAAGCAAAGTGTGGGCTCCACCACAGAGCTATGTGCCCCTTGGTGACACTAGCTATGTTCCACTGGAGAGTCAACAAGCAACTATCTGGCACGGTGGGTGGGTGGGGGGTCCATGGTCTTGAGAACCCAGGAGCCTTGGGTTATACAGGCTCGGCCTCTTCCCTCTGAATCCCAGCAACCCTTCTGCAAACCCGCAAGACCCCCAGCCACTTTCTGGCAAAGCCAGGAGCCCTGGCTTCTTGCCCGACACCGTTTAACCCCTTGCACCCTGCACGGATAATCTCGCCTTCTTTACTGTGCGGACTGGAGAGGGTCAAAAGTTTAACCCCCTGGCTGATCCGGGAGGAGAAATCTGGCCCACTCCCCAGATCCCATTAAAAGTCTCCCCACTCTGCTAATCTGCCTGTTTGTTGCGGGGATCAAGGTGGGGGAAAGGGCATGGGCTTTGGCGTAGGGGCCATCAGCTTGGCCGGGTGGAGAAGAACCCATTAAAGGTGTTCCTCACAGGGGGGATTAGGTGGGGGGGGATATGTGGGTCACCGAGGTTGAGACATGACGGGGGAGTGAAGGGGCCATGGTGGGGGGTGGAATGATGGACCAATTAAGAGAGAATCCCTCCCCGTAAGTGATTAATAAGACTTGGTGTTTTTTTTGTGTGTTTTTTTTTTTTGTGGACATCTGGAATAGAGGGACTGACTGGTCATTCTGGTTGTTTGTTTCTTGTACGCCTCTTCCCAGTAGCGTAGCTAGAAGGGGTGCAAAACGCTAAGTTTTGCATGGCACCTCACCGCGCCACGCAAGCAGCCCCTTACCCTCCTCTCTGGAGCCATTTCAGGCCACTATAGCAAAACGGAGGCATATGTGTGAACGGCTCTGAAAAGGGCCGTTTGCACGGCACAGTGAGGCTCTGTGCAAAACTTAGTGCTTTATTATTATTATACTTTATTTTTACCCATTATTTCTCCCCGAAGGGACTCAAGGCGGCTTTGAGGGTGCTTTGCACCCCCTCTAGCTATGCTACTGCCTCTCCGTGCTGCTTGAGAAGGTTAATACTGGACACCTTTTCTTCCCTTTATTTGCAACATAATATAAAAAACACTGTTTGCGCTGAAAATTCTGGCTGCTACTGAACGGTAAGAAACCTCTCGGTGGATACAGCCTGCAAACTCGGTGTCTGCATCTCACAAGTGAGTTCTGACCTCAAAGACCTCAAAAAGCCAGACTCCCTACTGCAAAACTTAGGGCTGCCACTTTGCCCAAAATGACCCTGTTTCTCTGGCTTTTCCTTTCTTCACAAGCAGACAGGAGGCAGAAGTTAATCTTGCACCACTTGGGGGCCTGCTGCTGGGCTCCCACCTGTGTCTGTTTCGCTCACCAGACCCCCCCACCCGCCCCCGCCTCAAGTTTTAGGATGCAGCCAGCCCGGCAATCTTAGCAAAAATAGAAAAACAGGGCTGGCAATTTTTCTTCCAGGTGGGCCTTTGTGCCCTTAAGAGCTGCAAGGCTGATAAAAATTCAACAGGTGAAGCTTTCCCAGTTGCTTAACTTCCTTGCCTCTTCCTTTGGCCTTTGCAACAATATGGCTGAAAACTGCCCATTGGTGCCAGAGATGGTCAACCGTCCAGAGCGTGCAGCAGGCAGAAGCAAAACCAGTGCAGCCTTTCCTTTCACAGTGGTGGGGACAGTGGAATCTGCCTGCCGCCCGGATTGTTGCCCCTTTGCCCCCAAATAAGGCACCTTTGTGTGCAGCACAATGGTTAACCGGAGTGAACTCTTGCCAAAGGAAAACAGCCATGTGGGCTCTGAGGTGGAGGGTTGGGGAGCAATAATGGCGAAATCGGAGCAGCCAAGCTAGCAGGGCAGGGGGCTGCTGTGTTCCGAGGCGGTCATATTGTGTAAGCCCCCCCCCCCCGGTTTTTAGCTTAACAACACGGCCGAGTCAGGTGGGGAGGTCACGCCAGGGGTGGCAGGGAGGGGTAGGGTCCAGGCAGGCAGTGGGGTGAGGCCTGATGACAGGGTGACGTCACCCTGAATAGGCCGAGAATCCCCTGTCACAACAGGTTAGCGATGCTGCCTGGGCCTTTTGTCCTGGCGACCGCTGGGTATTAGAGACAAGGTCGGCTGGAGTTGGTGGGGGGCAGAAGTCATGGCAACCGGGCCACAGGTCCAGTCCTGGCAACTTGTCCCCTGCCCTCCCTCCAATGAGCAGTGGCTTTTCAGGAGGGCAATAACTACAGCCTCGTATTTTTAGTTTCACAGTTGTCCGTTTTCACTTATCAGCTGGAAACGGGGGCAAGGGGGGATTTCTCTGCCACGGTTTCTGCCACGTGGTCATTAACTTGGTGAGGGGATCTAGCCTGTACCACCCCTTGCAATGGGGTACCAAGCAGCAGGGCTCCTGCAGGAGCAGGTGCTAAGGTACCCAATGGGCCCCCCAAAGGCTTTTGGGGGGCAGTGGCGCATTTTTCTCCTGCTGGGAGGACTCACTTGCCAGGGCTCGAATCACATCCTTTGACTGTAGGGCTGCCAGCATTCATTTCCCAAAATACTGGTACCCCGTGCCCTGAGCATACACAGAGTGCCTTTCCCCTGTAAAGCTAAATGACAGGATTTAAAAGGCATATTGTCTCTAAGCCCTGTTAGAGTGATGTCCTCTGTAAAGAGAACTAACTACAGTCTGTCTCTCAGCCTAATCTACCTCCCAGGTTGTTATGAAGATAAAGTGTTCACAACCTGAGCTTGGTTGTGAGCTTTTTGGAGGCAGCCTGAGCTTCTTCAAGGAAGGATGTGATATAAATTTTAAAATAAGTAGTAGTAGTAGTAGTAGTAGTAGTAGTAGTAGTAGTAAATAATAATAATAATAATAATAATAATAATAATAATAATAATAATAATAATAACGCTTTCCACATGCGCTGCCTCCGGCGCATTCTCGGCATCACCTGGCAGGACAAAGTTCCTAACAACACAGTCCTGGAACGTGCTGGAATCCCTAGCATGTATGCACTGCTGAAACAGAGACGCCTGCGTTGGCTCGGTCATGTCGTGAGAATGGATGATGGCCGGATCCCAAAGGATCTCCTCTATGGAGAACTCGTGCAAGGAAAGCGCCCTACAGGTAGACCACAGCTGCGATACAAGGACATCTGCAAGAGGGATCTGAAGGCCTTAGGAATGGACCTCAACAGGCGGGAAACCCTGGCCTCTGAGCGGCCCGCTTGGAGGCAGGCTGTGCAGCATGGCCTCTCCCAGTTTGAAGAGATACTTGGCCAACAGTCTGAGGCTAAGAGGCAAAGAAGGAAGGCCCATAGCCAGGGAGACAGACCAGGGACAGACTGCACTTGCTCCCAGTGGGAAGGGATTGTCACTCCCGAATTGGCCTTTTCAGCCACACTAGACACTGTGCCGGAACCACCATTCAGAGCGTGATACCATAGTCTTTCGAGACTGAAGGTTGCCAAATAATAATAATAATAATAATAATAATAATAATAATAATAATAATAATAATAATAATGGACTTGCGCCGGCCTCCCTGCGCCAATACAGGCCACATGGAGGGTGACTTTGTGCCAGCTAAGCTTGGCTGGCATGGGGATCTGGAGGGGGCGCAGGGAGGGCGGGGAGGAGGTGGGAGGGAGGCATTCCCAGGCAGGTGTTGGGCATTCCCGGGGGCAAGTGGATGGGGAGCAGGAGGGAGGCCAGGACCCAGCAATTATGCCAGATCCTAGCCCCATTCCCGGGCAGCCCAAGGCAGTCGGATTTGTGTTGCCAATTGAGGTTGCACATCCCTGATCTTGTCTGATCTTGGAAGCTAAGCAGGGTCAGGCCTGGTTAGTACTTGGATGGGAGACTGCCTGGGAATACCAGGTGCTGTAGGCTTATATCATAGTCTTTCGAGACTGAAGGTTGCCAACCATTGAGGTTGCACAGATTCGAGTAGCCCCATTGGGACTGCAGAGGCTGTCCCCGGGGTAAGGGGAAGTTTTCCCTTGCCTCAGGGTGAGCCTCTGGCTGCCTGAAACTTGTGCTGGATACAGCGCTGGCCCACTGGCCTGCCTGCTCTAGCGCCAGTTAGGGTTGCGCTATGTGTATACTTAGAGATGTTCGTATTCCCTCATATGTTCCAGGGTTTGGCACTTGATAACAGAGTTTGTGACTGAGCCTTGGCTAAAATGAGTCTCTAAAGCAGTGGCGTAGCTCGAGGAATGCAAAGCACCAAGTTTTGCAGGGAGCCTCACCGCAGTGTGCAAGCAGCCCTCCCCCCCCCCCGTTCAGAGCCATTCTGGGCAGTGGGCGAAAAACAGAGGTGAATGCCTCAGTTTTGCACCCACTGCCTGGAACGGCCCTGAAGGGGAGGGGATTGCAAAACTTGCAAAACTCCCTGTAAAACTTGGTGCTTTGCACCCCCTCTAGCTATGCCACTGCCCTGAAGTGGTGAATGTGGGAGAAACAATGTCATGGTGTTGGTGGGCCGCTGTGAGATACAGGAAGCTGGACTAGATGGGCCTATGGCCTGGTCCAGTGGGGCTGTTCTTATGTTCTCAACTACAATTCCCAGGAGGCCTTGCAGGTCTCTTGTTATCTGGTGTGCTCCCTGGGGCATTTGGTGGGCCGCTGTGAGATACAGGAAGCTGGACTAGATGGGCCTATGGCCTGATCCAGTGGGGCTGTGCTTATGTTCTTAACTACAATTCCCAGGAAGCCTTGCAGGTCTTCTTGTTATCTGGTGTGCTCCCTGGGGCATTTGGTGGGCCGCTGTGAGACACAGGAAGCTGGACTAGATGGGCCTATGGCCTGATCCAGTGGGGCTGTTCTTATGTTATGTTATGTTATGTTATGTTGAGAATATTCAGTAGCTTCCACACCACAGTAGCAAGACCCCTCAGGGTGGCCTGGTGGTCTTTTCCCTCCTTTATATTGACAGTCAGAGTGAGGATTCCAAGCTGTCTTTCTTTTCATTTATTACATATATAGGCCTGACATTGTCCCTGGCCCTTTATAGAGTTAACACAGACAAATGACAGGCCCCTGCCCCCAGGAGCTTACAATTTGCATTTCGTGAAGGAATGAAACAAGAGACCAGCAAGGCATCTAAGGAGATGACATGTCCTAAGAACATTCAATCATTTTATGTTTTTATGACTTCATTTCATCTCCCAAGGCCCAGCCCCCAAACCTGCTTTCCGTGCTCAGGGTAATCATGGAAATTGTTGTTGGCAACCTTCAGTCTCGAAAGACTCTGGTATCGCGCTCTGAATGGTGGTTCTGGAACAGCGTCTATGGTTGGCAACCTTCAGTCTCGAAAGACTATGGTATAAGCCTACAGCACCAGCGTCTAGTGTGGCTGAAAAGGCCGTGACAATTCGGAAGTGACAATCCCTTCCACACCGGGAGCAAGTGCAGTCTCTGTCCCTGGTCTGTCTCCCTGGCTATGGGCCTTCCTTCTTTGCCTCTTTGCCTCAGTCTGTTGGCCAAGTGTCTCTTCAAACTGGGAAAGGCCATGCTGCACAGCTGCCTCAAGTGGGCCGCTCAGAGGCCAGGGTTTCCCACCTGTTGAGGTCCACTCCTAAGGCCTTCAGATCCCTCTTGCAGATGTCCTTGTATCGCAGCTGTGGTCTACCTGTAGGGCGCTTTCCTTGCATGAGTTCTCCATAGAGGAGATCCTTTGGGATCCGGCCATCATCCATTCTCACGACATGACCAAGCCAACGCAGGCGTCTCTGTTTCAGCAGTGCATACATGCTAGGGATTCCAGCATGTTCCAGGACTGTGTTGTTAGGAACTTTGTCCTGCCAGGTGATGCCGAGAATGCGTTGGAGGCAGCGCATGTGGAAAGCATTCAGTTTCCACTCCTGGAATATTCCTCATGGAATATATAGCATAATAATAGGTTGTCAAGCCTCTGCAGAATGTATTTCTTTCAGCATAGATAACCACAACCTGTCCCTCACACACCTGGCAGTAGTGAACATAAGAACCTAAGAACAGCCCCACTGGATCAGGCCACAGGCCATCTAGTTCAGCTTCCTGTATCTCACAGCGGCCCACCAAATGCCCCAGTGGGCAGAAGGTTGCTGAACGCAAACCCACTGCCTGAGGCAAGGGCCTCAGCCAGCCTCAGGAATGGACCGACCCCAAGATGGACCAAGGGCCTGGCTCCGTATAAGGCAGCCTCTAAAGAGTTTCGGGTATAGTTGGCATTAGTGGCTATGGAGCCAGACAGTGTTGGCGATGTGGGACTCCTGCGTCCAGAGAAGCCCAAGTGGTTGTGGAGTGCAGCGTATGAAGCACAATCCTCAGAGGGACATGTGGGTCTTGGGGAGGATTTACTTGCCAGCTGAGTCTAGCACTTCCTCCTTCACCTGGCCAAGCGGGCTCCAGGCCACGTAAGGGCACAACACAACCAGCCTGGCAGGTGCCACAAGACAGTTGCATTTTCTGCACCAGACCGACTTGCTACCTGCCCCCAAGATGTGTCTAGGATTCCGCTGTGACAGGCCATGAAGCACTTTCTGCTCCCCGGAGGAGGAAGTGGAGAGCACAACGAAAGTTCCTCCAAGGCAATGGGGGAGGGGGTAGCCACAGCCTGTGGCGGAGGAAGGCACCAAGTACACTCTGAGCAAACTCCCTCCAGAGTGGGGGGGGGGAGAGGAGGAGGAGGCCTGTCAGGGGCAGAGATCCAAGAGCCTGCCCTTTCCCCCGGCATGCTAATGAGGTCCAAGGTCCCCATTGGCCAGGGACTAATGTATTCCTATGAGCTCAGCTCTCCTGGAGCTTTAAATGGCACCCCGGTGTCCGGGCTCTGGTCTCTGGGCTGGGCAACTGCCACCCTCCCCCTGGCAGTGGCAAACAGGGGCACTGACATGGTCGGAAGGTCAACAGCTGGACCCCGGAGCTGCAGAGGGAAGCCAATGGACACACACGCCAACAGGTGGGTGTGGGTGGAATCCCTGCCAAGAGATCCTTGGTTGTTTTCCGGCAGAGGGCACAGAGCAAAGTTCTGGGTGGCAGAGACAGAGAGTGGTCTGTTGTGCACCGATGCCTTCTCATTCTCCACTGGTACGAAACCAAAGATCTCTTCTTCTGGTTTCTTTTTCCAATTGCGTGTTTTCCTTCTTGTTCAAAAGAGCTGGAAAAGATACAGAAAAGGGTCGGCCAAAACAGCTGGGGAGGTGGAGGCCTTCCCTGCAAGGAAAGGCATGGGTGACTCTCTTGTTTAGGGGGGAAAAAAAAGATGACTATAAGGAAACTTAGGACCAGTGGCGTAGCTAGAAGGGGTGCAGAGCACTAAATTTTGCAGGGAGCCTCATCGCAGCATGCAAGCTGCAGAGCCTCACGGCAGCACGCAAGCAGCCCCTCCCCTTTGGAGCCATTCTAGGCAGGGCGAGCAAAACAGAGGCATCTGCCTGGCTCCAAAGGGGAGGGGGAAGGCCCCCTTGCACGCTGCAATGAGGCTCCCTGCAAAACTTAGTGCTTTGCCCACTCTAGCTATGCCATTGGACAGGACTGAGGTTTCCGGAAGGATGCCTACCTAGTGCGCAAGGGACTTTTTCTCCCTGACTCATAATACTAGGACTCAGGGTCGCCCCATGAAATTGGAGGGCAGGATTTGGATTCAGGACAGCCCAAAGAAATTTTTTCCCCCCACCCAACGCATAATTCACAGAATGGAATTCACTCTTGTAGCAGGACAGCCACTAGTTGACATCGCTTTAAAGGTGGATTGGACAAACGTCTCTGAACAGCTTTCAGTCATGATGACCTAATGGAGCTTCCATGTTCAGAGGCACTGCAGCTTCAAGCATCCATTGCTGGGCGTGGCTGTGGGAGGGGGCCCTTGTTTGGGAGTGGGCTTTCCAAAGGGATGTGACTGGCTGCTGTGAGAAGGAGGCTGCTGGGCTAGATAGATCTTTGGTGCGAGTGCCTGATGTTCTTAGAATCATGGAAGGGGACCCTCAAGGCCATCTAGTCCAACCCCCTACAAGCAGGAAAATCTTCTCTTCACCCACGAGGACTGCATGTAGCTGAGTACACCTTTCCATGTGAATGACTACACCTGGGTTCATTTTGACTGGTCAGCAATCCGTGGACAGAGATGTGCCTGGGTGCCCGTGTTGAATGGAACCTGTGCCTAACTGCAGCCAGGCACAGAATGACAAGGATTGTACCTAGATGGGCTCTGTGATCAGTCAACATTGCCCCCCCCCAATGCATTTGAGTCTTTCTTGGCAACAGCCCACAAGTCCCCTGTCAATAACCAGAGCACAAATAGGTGGGGGGGGGCGACGGGGGGGAGGGGGAGTCTGGCCAGGGAAGGGGAGCAGAATCTCTGGGCTCCTTTCTCCAAGATTGCTAGAAACGGAGGCACAATGGGGACCTCCATCACTCACCTCTAACTGCCTCCCCCAAATGCTTTTCAGTGGAGACTTGGGATACCTGCACATGCCTGATCTTGTCTGATCTCAGAAGCTAAGCAGGGTCAGGACTGGTTGGTACTTGGATGGGAGACCGCCTGGGAATACCGGGTGCTGTAGGCTTATATCATGATCTCGGAAGCTAAGCAGGGTCAGGCCCGGTTAGTACTTGGATGGGAGACCGCCTGGGAATACCGGGTGCTGTAGGCTTCTACCATGATCTTGGAAGCTAAGCAGGGTCAGGCCTGGTTAGTACTTGGATGGGAGACCGCCTGGGAATACCGGGTGCTGTAGGCTTATACCATAGTCTTTCGAGACTGAAGGTTGCCAACCATAGTGATATCTAGAAGCCCACAGGCCATCCATCACAGGCAGGACGGGTGGGGATGTGTGGAAAACATTGCATTTTCCCACTTCCCCGTGACGAAATAGAGCAGGAAGAGTGGTAGTGGTAGTTTGGTGGTGGTAGGTAAGGGGTGGGTAGTAACTTATTTCTGATTAGTTCAAGTGGAGTTCAAAGGTGTGAAGAGAAAGTACCCCACACCCAATGGGATCACAACAGGTCATCTTTAGCTGACAAGGGTACCCAATCCAGACACGGATCAGAGTGTTCTGGGGGTCCCCGGACCTTGGCTTTACCCAGGGCTGAATAATAGTGGCTGGCTTGCTGGTCCTCAGCTAGGGGGAGGCACTTGGAGGAACTGGTTGCTGTAACTAGTACAGAAGTAACGACAGAGTCCCTCGGGTGGGTTCCTAGGAACACAAGTGTCGGGCTTGCTCCAAGTTTGGGACAGGGTGACTCAACCCATAGCTTTTCCTCCTGCACCAGCTGCATCCTGTGGTTCTGGACACCCCGGTCCCAGGTCTTTTGGCCCACTGTGACACTGTGCGCATACTTAGATATGAACAGGCACCTGGGATGCCGACTGATGCCATAAACTTGAAGATGCGGAGCAAGGGCAGACTCCGTAGCCCCAGTGTGGCCCTCCAGAATAGCAACAGAAGGACCCAGTGCTCAGTAGGCTATCCTGAAAGTGGATCCATTCACTTGGTTTTCAGTCCTTCAGCTATGCTCCAACACCCTCTCACTAACGCACACTCCCCTTCCTCTTACCTCCTATGCAGGATGAGTGGCCAGTCCCCTAGCCCCCTTGTTCTGGAGTACCTTGACGACTTTGATCTGCTGAAGTTTGAGGTGAAGCAGGAGGTGCCCAGGTCAGGGGGCAGCGCCTCGCTCAACTCCACACCCTGCAGCTCTGTGCCCCCCTCACCCACCTTCGACAAGACTGGGGACCCCAAGGCCACCCTGGAAGAGCTGTACTGGATGGCCACGCTCCACCAGACGCTAGCGGCAGCAGCCGGGTCAGGCTCCGAGGGGCCACTGGTACCAGGCTTGGATGAAGCAGTGGAGGCCCTCCTGGGAGTCCCTGTGGCCGACGGGGGGCTCCGTGGAGGAGTCACTCCCCAGCTGCCCAGCTTCCTGGGAACAACGGAGGGGCTTGGTGGAGAGCAGCAGCAGGTGAGGCACGGAGAAAGGACAGGGGGCACTCTGGAGCAAGTGAGCCACAGGAGGGAGGAAAGGGGTGGCATAATGGAGTGGGGGGGGAGAGTCAGGCCCAAGACCCTTTTCCCACTCCCTGAAGCCTGAGGCCTTGCTGGTTGGGAACAACTTGGCAGGGATTTGGGGTCCAAGATTTTCTGGCTGTGCCCCATAGGTCAGGTCCAGGTCCACCCACAATCTGCCCCTCACACAGCACTCCCCACATCGCCTCATTGTGGGACCGCCTCTGGCCAGAGCACAGGTAGTACCACCGTGTCACATTCTTGTTCTCTCCCCCGCCCTTCTCTGCCTGGCCCTCCAGCTGTCCCTGCTCTCCGACCGCTTCTCCGACGCCCAGCTGGTCTCCATGTCCGTGCGGGATCTCAACCGGCAGCTCCGCGGCTTCGGCAAGGACGAGGTGCAGCGCCTGAAGCAGAAGCGGCGCACGCTGAAGAACCGCGGCTACGCCCAGTCCTGCCGCTTCAAGCGGGTCCAGCAGCGCCACGTCCTGGAGGCGGAGAAGTCCCAGCTGGCCCAGCAGCTGGAGTCCCTGCGCGTGGAGATGGCCCGGGTGGCCCACGAAAGGGACGTCTACAAGGCCCGGTGCCAGAAGCTGCTGGGGGACACCACCGCTGGGGGGCACTATAGGGAGGGGGTGGAGCTTCCTGCCCCCCAGTCCACCTCACTGACACAGTTTTTCCTATGAACTATTCCTGGTGCCCCCTTCCAGGCACAACAGACTGCGGGGGATGGACTTGGCGAGTCGTTTTTTACCAACCTGGCCAGGAGGGGGTGCTGTGGACCAGACAACCATTCCCTCTTTCTTCCTGCGGGGGGGGGGGGGGAGGGCCACCTGAACTGCAGCTCCTTGTAGCACACTCCCCTTCCCACTACTAGAAAGCACAAAAGAGATGTGTCACAATGGGCGTCACTGCCCATTGCATCTGCACGACAAACTCGGGGTTTTAGAACCATGGTATGGCTTCCCCTCAATGGATCCTGGGAATTGTAGTTTGGTAAAGGTGCTGAGCCTTCTCTATTTGGTGCTGGGGGCTACCTCACAGAACTCACTTCCCAGGAGTCCCTGAGAAGGAATGGCTCTTAGAACCAATTTAAGCATGTTGTGTTGCAATGCCCCAAATTCTCATTTTTGCAAAGACTCGGCCTTATTGGAAGCCCAACGCAAGTCATGGGGGGGGACGGAACGGACAAAAACAGGGATTGCAACACTTCCACCTTCTCCCCAGAGTGCAGGTTCCATGGGCAGCTTTATTATAGCAGGGACCAGGGAGGAGCTAGCAGCTCTCTCTGAGTATTTGCAGAGCTGTGCCCCCACTCCTGCGCCAAGCGAAGGTCCATAAACCCAGGTTGCAGGTGTGATGTCTTGGTCACACACGTCCGTCACAGAAGGCAAGTTGGCTTTCCTGTGCAAAGTGTTGGGTCTGAAGAAAGCGATCTTGCATCTGGGAGTAGACCCTTCTGGCTTGCCCCCTCTGGCTCCGAAAAAAGCTGTTGTCCCAACAAGAGAAGCTGTAAGAGACAGGCCTACACGGTGCAGCCTTGGGTAGAGATTCCTGCAAATAGTGGGGGTGCTGGCAGAGACCGCCTATCCATGAAGTTGGTGGACACGATCCCTTCTTGGGGCTGGTGAAACAGCTCACTGGAGCAGTAGAGTAGCCACAGGGTTGCGTTGCCATCACAGCCCAGCGAGTGAGAGGGGCCTCTTTGCCTGGCACATTGCAGCATCTGCAACACTTGCCCTGCTGCTTCTCCTGCAGCTATGCTGTTGCACTGGCGCTGATGTAGCAGCCATGCTGGGACAAGGACAGTGTTGCCCTGCTCCACTTCGGGGGAAGAAAGAAAGCTTGCTGGGAAACTGGAGGGAAAAGATGCCAAAAGGAGAAGCTACATTGCATTTCGTTCCCAAAGGAACCATCAGTTTGGGCCTTCCTCATGTCAATAAAACATATTTTAAAAATTGCCCACACCCTCTCCCCTCATATGAATTTCTCCCTCTTCACCTATATGGCAGGATCATATCCCCATCCGTGAACGTAAGTCTGAGATCCACCCCGAGTTGGCCGCTTCTCTTTGTCCTTCCAAGAGTCCAAGGATCAAAGGGTAGCGGGACTCTGGTGGAAGAAGGAGGTGGTGTCAGAGAACCTCAGAAGGCCTCCTTCCCCTCCACCTGCAATGAATAGTTGTATTAAGAAAACAGAACACTAGGCAGGTCCTATGATTATGGAAAATGTGTGTGTGTGTGTGTGTGTGTGTGTGAGAGAGAGAGAGAGAGAGAGAGAATTTCAATGCACTGGTGAGGATAAATGTGTACACAATCAGATTGGAACATATTAAAGGTAGAACTGTGGCTTCCACCATAATCCTGTGCATGTTTACTCAGAAATAAGTCACACTGTGTTTTACGGGGCTTACTCCCAGGAAAGCACGCATATGACTTCAGCCTCCGTGTGGCTGCCAATGTGGGAAAGAGGTGGAGTTAGGGTGAGCATCTCTGCACCTGCAATTGATGTGCATGCAGCTGAATCTGGGCATGCTGGCGCTGCTGCCGTTGTTGTGTGATATTTTAACTAGATGTGACAGTATATCATGGGATGTGGAGATTTTTGAGCGCACAATCACACACACGCACCCCCAGTCCAACAGAAAAGCAGCTGAAAACAGAGAAGGAGCTGTACGTAATCTGTTGCTCGTCTAGCAAGAGGCATTAAGGCATTGGCAAAGATTGCACATGCTCAGTCACGCATTGTATTATTACAATCAAACTTGTGATGGCATATGCTGGTGCAGATAGAGTTCTGTATGTACCTCCTATTGCCACGCATGCAACTGTGCAGGTGCTGTTGCCTCTGCGCATGGGATCTGGAGTGTGCATTTGTGTAAATGCAATTTGGAGCGCGCATTTGTATGCAGGAGATGTGGTGCCTGAGAGAGGGGTTTGTAGTTCTGCAATGAGCCGGTTGCGTAGCTAGAAGGGGTGCAAAGCTCTAAGTTTTGCAGGGAGCCTCACCTCAGCATGCAAGTGGCCCGGAATGGCTCTGAAGGGGAGGAGGAAGGGTCATTTGCACGCCATGGTGAGGGTCCTTGCAAAGTTTAGTGCTTTGCACCCCTCTAGCTACACCACCGGCATGAGCAAAAGGCCAGGGCATGTCTATTCTGCAAGGGCAGGACAAGGCTGTTGCTGCGTGTGCATATTTTGTGTTCTGCCTCCAAATATGTGTGGTGTTGAGCATAAATCTCTCCCCCAGCCTCCATCTCAGCTCTTCCTTGTTTAGCTTTCTGTTCTACTTATTTATTTTGTGAACCAGTCACTTTCTCCACCTCTCTCCGTTGACCACAGAAGATTCCCAGGCAGTGGCTTAATGGGGAAAGAGGGGAGAGTAGATTTTCTGATATGGATGGATTTTTACAATAATAAAAGAAGGCTTTTAAAAAAGCAAACACAGAACAAACTTTGGAGTGGTCTGAATTTTGTGTGGTGAGGTTGATTTGAAAGCTGAACATCAGACAGGTCAGGCTGTATCAAGAGCACCTCAAATGAAGAATGCTACAACCCTCCCTCTCTCCATACTTTCCTTGTTTCTCTTATGTTGAGGACATCAGACTTTCCCCCTTCGTCTTGGCAATTGGACATGGATGCAATCCAGCAGAGAGAGAGAGAGAGAGAGAGAGCAGAAGGGCTCAACAGCTCAGAGTCCACCTAGCCACAGACTTCCTGAGTTTGCTGTGGGCAACTATTGTAAGTCTTTCTGTAAAATGGAAACATTCATAAGCTACTTTGCAAGGCAGTCATGCAGTTAAGGGTGGCAGGCCAGCACCCCACATTTCAAAGCGTGGGGTGTAAATAATGAAGCAGGCCCAGCATTGCAGTGTCTTCTAGTCCAGCCTGAAAACACCACAGATGTGTGAGCGAGAGAGACGGTTTCAGCTCTGCCGAATTGGGGCCCTACTCCTTTGTAGGGAGTAGCTTTGCACAAAGGAGTAGCTGTCAAACAAAATCAGGTGTTACTGAATTTGGACACCAGGTGGCAGCAAAGGACAGAAACCTCAACCTTCAAAAAACAAGACGTGGAAGGTTTAAGAAGGCCAGTGGTGTAGCCAGAGGGGGGTACAAAGCACTAAGTTTTTCAGGGAGCCTCATCATGACACGCAAGTGCCCCCCACCCCCCGCAGTCATTCCGGGCGGTGGGTGCAAAACAGAGGCTTACACCTCTGTTTTGAATTCACCACCTGTAATGGCTCCGAAGGGGGAATGCTGCTTGCATGCCATAGTGAGGGTCCCTGCAAAACTTAGTGCTTTGCACCCCCTCTAGCTATGCCACTGAAGAAAGCTGAATTTCCACCCAGACAGACACCGCTGGGGGGATGTGTTTTTCGACTCAGGGAGATTTGGTCTGTGGTTCTAGTGAAGCATTTTGCTTATGTTCAGGGGCACCTGTTATGAGCTCTCTGATAGGAGAAGGAGAGCAGCCACGCCACCTTCCAGGGCCGCCACCTTTTTCTTGGCAAGGCTCCTCCACCGTTTAATGGTGGCTCCTCCTGGGTGATCAAGCAGGAATTTCTCTCACAGCATAGCGGTGTAGTGATGGAGAAAAAAAACCCATCTGCTGAATGCCTGCCTGTCACAAAGCAGAGGAGCCCTGCCAGGGAGATGAAAGTGGCAACCCTGCAAAAAGGGGTGGTGGTGTGTCGGGTGCAACAGAAGACACTGCTGCTGTGCCTGTGGGCATCCTAGCTTGTTGATGCTCCGGGGGCAAGACTGGAGTTGTGGCTTCTTGACAGAGAGACAGGAGCCCTGCCTTGATTCACATCTGGTCCCCCACCCACCCCAAAGAGAACAACCAGGACACAGTCTCTCCTCCCCCCCCCCCATGGATGGGGGTGGTGATGGGGAATTGTTCTGCAGGACACCTGCTTGGAGCCTGGGGTGCAGCAGGCAGACCCCACAATAGGGTGCTGCGTCAGCCTGGTGCCCCCTACTGGGTAAATGCCCCCCCTGCCCTCCCAGGGGGGTGACAGGCAAACTGCCTGCAGCTGCTTCTCTCCCTGGTTCATGGCAGCCCTGTAATTAAATCTCTGAACAAAATGGGTTGAGATCTTACCAGCAGGACCAATCTGCAAACTGGCTGCTGGCCCAGCTCACTGGCGCCTCTTCCCACAAAAGCTCTCCCCCTGCCCTGAGCCGCCGTGTGTGTTTGGGCCTCCCTGACTGCTGGGCTGAGAGCTGCGAACCTCAGGATACAGGCCCTGTGGCGGGATGTCAATGCTGTCCATCAAGAATCCACGTGCCTGCCTTGATCCCTTCCGGATTCTGCCAACATTTCTCAGTCCTCTTCACCCTCTGCTTCTGATAGGCTGATTCAACCTTTGGGACAGAGACCCCCTCCAATATTCCCCCCCCCAGGCACCATGCAATGATACTTCTGTCCAGGAGGACCAAATGGAACATAGTTCTTCCAACAATTGCTTTGCTTAATCGTTAAAACATTCTTTGCATAATCATAGTTCTCTCTCTCTCTCTCTCGCTCTCCCTCTGCATCAGTGGTTGTCAAGCTTTTAGCACTGGGACCCACTTTTAAGAATGAGAATCTGTTGGAACCCACCGGAAGTGATGTCGTGACCGGAAGTGACATGATCAAGCTGGAAAAGTTTTAACAATCCTACCCACACTTACCCAGCAGTAAGCCTCACTGACTATCATTGTTAGAAGCATATACATAGTAGCCTGTTCAAAGAAGAGATCTGTAACATTTCCCCCAGATGCAGTCACATAACCTGGTAGCATCAAGTCTAATATGTTAAAAATAAACTATTGAAACGAATGGGGACCCACCTGAGATTGGCTTGCGATCCACCTAGTGGGTCCCGACCCACAGTTTGAGAAACACTGCTCTACATGGTTTCCCATATTAAAGCAAACCCCTGTCTATCAGGTGTTGTTAGATGTTGAGGAGAAAAAACACCAAACACCCACATTGATACCCAAGACTTTTACAGCGGGGATGGGAAGAAGGACATTATGGCCTGCTGCTGGATGGAGAACACCCCAGAAGACAGAATCTGGAAACCAAGTGCCCTCGACCACCTCGAGCACTAGGCCCTGCCAACAAGATGATATTCAACCAAGACAAATGGCAAGTTTGGCACCTGCAAAAAGTCAGAGGGGGAAGGCTAGGAGAGGGGAGGCTTGGTGTAGCAGCAGCATGTGTGAAAGGGTCTCGGTGTCCTAGTGGATCCCTAGGTTGAACCTGAGCCAGCAGCATGATGCGGCTGCCAAAACAGTGAATGTCATGCCGGGCTGCATCAGCAGCAGTGCAGAGTCCTGGTCACAAGAAGTCCTAGTTCTGCTTTGCATTGCTTTGATCTCACTTGGCATTCTGTCTACCGTTTGGGGTGCCATGTTTCAAGAAGGACCGGAGCGGGTTCGGAAGAGGGCTGTGAAGACAGTGAGCGGTCTGGAAACCAAGTCCTGGGAGCAGCAGCTTAGCTAGAAGGGGTGCAAAGCCCTAAGTTTTGCAGGGAGCTTCACTGCAGCGTGCAAGCGGCCCCCTCCCCTTTGAAACCAGCCCTACACCTCTCTTTTGCTCCCACTGGCTGGAATGGCTCCAAAGGGAAGAGGGAGGGGCCCCTTGCATACTGCAATGAAGCTCCCTGCGAAACTGAGTGCATATATATATATATATTGGCAACCTTCAGTCTCGAAAGACTCTGGTATCGCGCTCTGAAAGGTGGTTCTGGCACAGCGTTTAGTGTGGCTGAAAAGGCCAATCCGGGAGTGACAATCCCTTCCACACAGGGAGCAAGTGCAGTCTGTCCCTGGTCTGTCTCCCTGGCTATGGGCCTTCCTTCTTTGCCTCTTAGCCTCAGACTGTTGGCCAAGTGTCTCTTCAAACTGGGAAAGGCCATGCTGCACAGCCTGCCTCCAAGCGGGCCGCTCAGAGGCCAGGGTGCATAGCACCCACTCTAGCTATGCTACTGCCTGGGAGAAATAGTTAGAAGTGTTGGGTTTGCTTAGTCTGGAGAAGACTGGAGGTGGATCTGAAGGGCCATTCCATGGAAGAAGAAGCAGGCTTGCTCTCTGGGGTTCTTAAGGGCAGGACTGGAACCAGGGGGGAGCTGATTTTTAAGTTAGGCACAAGGAAGAACTTCCACACTGTCAAAAGTGACTGGCATTGGAAGTGGTGAGCTGATGCAGTGGTGCGCTCTCCCTCTTGGGAGGTTTTTGAGCAGAGGCTGGGACCTCCAAAGTCCCCTCCAGCCCAAACACTCTGTGATCGCACCTGTGACCTGCTCACGGGTTGCAGAGATGGCTGCAAAGAGCACTGAACCCCAGCCTGAGCAAGAAAGGCACTCCTTATGCCGGGAAGAAGGAGTGAGTCATCCGTCTCATTTGACACAGGCTCGTTCTGCATTAATCGTGAAGAGCTCCTGAGGACTCAGTCTTGCTCGAGAAATTTTAAATGCACCCTTAGACCACGGGGGGGCTTCTAAACAGACCATGCAAGATGGTAGTGACACCCAGCCCTGCCTCACGCCGTCCATGACTTCTTTCCTAAAAAGAGAAGGCTAGGGTGGCAGTGGCGGTGTGGAAAGGCCCTCTGCACATGCTCAGAAGCACTTACGCATGACTCGGTACAAATTATAGTCCCACCTGGTTCCTCCCAAGCCACTGAATATGCGTCTTTGGCCCACCAAATATCACAAACATCTCCCTGAACACAGCAGCAGCATTCTTCAGCTGTGGCCGTCCACACCGCCATCTGCCTGCATTCTCCAGCCTTTCACTCCAGTTTGGCCCACACACCCAACCGGCACCTGCCTTCCTTCCTTCGCCTTCACCCCCAGCCTTCATTCCCCAAAGCCCAGGTGGTATTTGACAATAATCTTCATGGAGGTGCTAGACGAATGTGGAGCCTCCACATTCAGAGACAGTGTATCCACAAATTGCAAGGGGACGAGAACGAGGTGGGGGGGCAGAGGCTGTTGCCTTCCTCCATGCCCTGGCTGGGACTTTCTGGAGATACTTGGCTGACCAGTGTTGATGTGAGGATGATGGAGTAACCGGATCTCAGCAAGGCTTTTCTCAGGCTCAGCTCTGCACCTGATTCCCACCCTCTGCCAATATCTCAGCCCTGCCGTCATGTACTCCAGCAATGCACCCTGGATTGCTCTTGAGCTTCTGCCTGCAAAACTGGCCTGAGCCCAAGGCTGGCATCTTGCCTGAGTTTCTCCCTTGTAGGAAAGGAGAGAGGAGAAGGTTGCTGCTCGGTGTAGCCACCCTGTCGCCAACCACGATGCCATATTTGCCCTCTGTCCTCTTGGTGAATATCCCCGTAATTAATATCTCTTCCCCACCTCCCACTGTGAGTATCTTTCCAGCCCCCCCCCCATTTTTCATCAAGGCACCACCTGGGGGGTGAGATAAGCAGATTGCACTGCTCATCACAAAGGCCTTGAAAATATGCACGCACCATGTCTCCTCCAAGACTCTTCTTCTGTTGAAAGAGAAGAATAGATTCTCCCCCCCCCCCCGTATCCTCCCTGACTGTGTCCCAAATTCATCGCTTCCTTGGGGGGGGGGAAGGAACCACGTGATGCTTGAGGATCCAGCATGCTGGTCGCTGCAGCAAAGGAAAAGCATGCTGGCATTTTGGAGAAAGAAAAAAGCAGCCTGGAAGAGGCTGGACACATTTTCTTGCTGCTGTTTAGAAAGGGGCTGAAGTCAGAGCAACAACCACAGCCGAGATCTCAACCCTTTCCTGTCTGCACCACCATGACGCCCCTTCGTGACAAGGCCAGGAGAGCAGAAGAGGGCCTGGGAAGTGCAGCCGTTCGGGCAGAAATGGGAGAATCTCGACTTTCTTTACAAGAAAAGTTCCTAGTCCTCATGAGTGTCTGTAGCCTATTCCTTCACAGGGAAGCCCTGGGCTCAATTCTGCCTGCCTGGGAATTATGTCCTTTGGCCTGGAAGTCCAACCCCATGCAGCTGCCGTTGTTCTGTGGTAAAGAACATGCACTCTGCCAACGCTCAGAGGCACTCCCCGCCATTGCGTCAAGTGTCTCAAAGCTGAGCCTGGGCATTCAGAAAAGGGTCTAGGGCTGTGAAGTTCTATCTGAGCTCCTTCAGGTGGCCCATGGCTGAAGAAGAAGACAAAGGGGATGTAGGTGTGCCCAAGTCATGCGCTGCTGCCAGACGTCCCCCATGGCCAGAGCTTGGAGCGCACGAACAACTGCAGGGAAATTAGAGGGGAGCCACAGCCAAACTTGCTTTCATTTCTGTGGGTGACGTGATTCTGTAGTGGTGACACTTCGTTCAACTGATTTGTTGACTTCATTCAACTGAACCTCCCTCCAAAGTGTTCAAGGCAACTCGCACAGCAGTTATCCCATGTTATCTTCACAGCAACCCTGCAAGGTAAGTTAGGTGGCGTGAGCATGACCGGCCCAGACCAACCAATGAGCTTTGCAGCGGAGGGTGGGTTAAAGTTGACTCGAGTGCGAATTTGCCTCTGGCCTTTCCCGTCGTCTCGCTGCAGTGCGGCATTCCCTGGGCAGGGATTCAGAGCGGCCTGCCACGGCGCCACTTCCTTCTCAATGATTTTTTCTCAGGACACTCTGCTGTGTGATACGCCGGCCAGCTGAGCTCCCTCCAAGTGTTGGAACACTGAGCTCCCGTTGTGTTGGTCTGAGCGAGTGTCAGGGCCTGGCCAGCCGGAGGGTGCTGGCCAAAGCATGTGTGTGCAGGCTACAGACCGGGCCCGCACTGAACGGCATGTATGAGACCACTCCCAGATAACAATGATGGTACCCAAGGAATTTTTGTGTTCATTGTGAGCATTCCTAAAGAGTGGCTGGCCAAAGTTGCCCAGAAGTAGCATAGCTACGGGGGGGCGGTGCGGTAAGTATTGCAGGTGCTGTGTATGGCTCCAACAGCAAATGGGAGGGGCCACTTACACGGTACATTCCGGAGCCTGTAATATTTACTGTGCCACCACCCCTGTAGCTATGCCACTGTTGCCCGCTTTGGGGGCGCTATGCAAGAATCTGAACAGCCTTCCCAGGCTAGTGCTCTACCCTGTACACCCCCAGGGCAGCTATTTTCAACCAGGGTGACTTGACCCATTGGTGTGGCGTGAGTGGTCTGCAGGTGTGCCACGGGAGTTTGGGGGTGGGTCATTTGTTAGTAGGGCTACTGGGGGATGTGAGCCCCCCGCCAGCAGAGCGGTGTGCCTTGTCAATTGTCCAAAAACTGATGGTGTGCCTTGACCATTTTAGCACCTTGTCAGCGTGCCACAAAATGAGAAAGGTTGAAGAGCACTGCCCCACAGGCTGCGCTCAGCCCCAAGCTCTGCTCAGGCATGGCAAGATCAGGTGGCGGGCCTCAGGATCACACCCATCACATCCCCATGGATGTGTGTGGTGATTAGCCTTGTCCTGCCCTTCACAGGGTTGGTGCCTCCTTGCAGCTGGGGTGGTGGTGATCACAGAGGAAAAACTCTCCCTGCGTTGTTCT
Source organism: Tiliqua scincoides (assembly GCF_035046505.1). NCBI lineage: Eukaryota > Metazoa > Chordata > Lepidosauria > Squamata > Scincidae > Tiliqua > Tiliqua scincoides. Next base: position 127,727,904 of record NC_089825.1, read on the forward strand.
GTCACTGCAGATAAACACTGAATGTGTGCAGGGGGTGGGGCCAAGTGCACGCATCATCGGCGGGGCGGGGCTACAGGGCACTAGTACTGCGTGTGCCACTCCAGACTGTCTCCACCAAGTTGCAACCCTGGCTGCTGATTTGGCTCAGGACACACTGGAGGCTGACCCCCAAATAATCTGTCCCACGCTGCAGCAGGGGAATCCATTCACAATTCAGGGCACGGCATATCTAACATAATGATGAGAATGGCCACTGAGCATGTACAGAGCGCCTGCTTTCTCCTTGCTACCAAATACCCGCCCCTAGGATTACAAGTGACGGCGGCTGGCTGGCAGCTCTCTGTAGAAACAAATTGACAGGGGGATGCCATTAAAACAAGCAACCTTCACAGGCCTCTATCCCCTGTTGACCTCCAGCCCTTGGAAGGCCAGTGTTCATAGACATTGAGCTCACAGATATTGGACTGGCCAATGAGCAGTGCTGGGACATCATTAAAAATTCCACGGTTGCAGGATTTCAGCTGGCCATCTGGGAGACGCAGATGCAAGCAATATATAGTATGAAAAGATACCACCTTTGCATCCCAGATCTGGGCTGACACAGCAGTAACCCCTGCAGGCAGATGAGCCTCCCATAAATTACACGGCTGTGGACGTCGGTATTGCCAAGAGCCGCCCGCGGCCACCCGCACCCTGGCGCTGACTCCAAAATGGAAGCGCTGGGGAGAAAAATCGATATGGTGTATGAAGAGCTGCGAGAGAGACGGGAATCGTCGTACGCCCCGGGGACGGCAAGCGCCAGCAATGCAAAACATCTAATGTGGGGTCGAGGGGGAGAGACGATTGACTGCCCCGAAGGAAGCGAAAAGAGACTCCTTGTAAACACAAGGGCCGGTCTCCCTGCCCACGGACCTCAGTGCAAACTGGAGTTCAGTGTGCCGGTGATGCTTATTCAAACTGCACATTGGTAAATGTACAGATCGTTCTGGTTTGACTGTAGGCCAGTGTGGCTTTTCCTTGGACTCTGCGGTCAACCAGCTGAAGCCAGGTGGAAAACAGTGGCTGGGGGAGGGGCTGGGGTAGAATCAGCCACCTGACGGTCCCATAAGCTGCAAAGGCCAGTGCAGCTATCCCTCTGAATCAAGAATTGCAGCACAAAACCCAAAGCTGCCCAGCACAAAGGCAACCCGCCAGTGGTGTAGCTAGAGGGGATGCAAAGCACTAGGTTTTGCAGGGAGCCTCACTGCAGCATGCAAGCGACCCCTCCCTTCAGAGCCATTCCTTTGGGAGTCAGAACTCCTGGTGGATCTACGTCGAGCTACCCAACCAGTCAATCCTGATTTCCCTTCTGTCCACACCGCTCCTCAAACTCGAAAGCATTCTCCTTCAGCAGAAATGTACTTAATAAATACTTCAGCCATTCAGGGAGAGAGCAATTTAAGTTTCCTGTTTAAGTTTGCAGGGTAGCTAACTCCTGCAGCAATTCTAGACCAGGGCAGGAGGTCTGGTCTAGAGGGTAGAGCCTCCATTTGCCTGAAGATTAACATCCACGAGGTCGCCAGTTCGAGGCCACTGGCACAGTGCGACCTTGAAGCAGCTGGCAAGCTGCAGCTGAGCTGTTCCATCTGCTCGGAGCGTGGGAGGATGGAGGCCAGAATGTCAAACCAGATCGGAGTGTAACACCTTGAATGTAGTGGTTCTTGAAAGAGAGAACCTTCTTTCAATTTGTAAAAATCCCTGCGTGGATTTAATAAGCCTGCCTGTGTAAACCGCCTTGAATAAAGTCTTGAATAAAGGTATATAAATACTGTATGGAGTCCAAAGCGGGGATGCTGAAATGTCACATGATATTGTGATGTCACTTCTGCGTTCTCCCCAGAGGAGGAGGCAGTGGTGTCGCTAGGGGGATGAAGGCCACATTGGGTGACGTGCATTGGGGGGGGGGGTAACACCACTACTGGCCAAAAAATTTTAAAATCTTGGTTTTTTCAAATAATACCATCATGTTGTATATCAATTGATGTGTAAATTTCTTGCAGAATGCAATGAAACAAACCGCGTTGAAATATCTCTGTTCTATCAAATTATAGCCAAAACACCAGAGGGGCAGGGCAAGGGTACATCGCCATGCCCACCCACTGCATGGGAAGAGATCCATCATCGGGGTGACGCCCTGGCCTCCCACACCGGGTGACACAAGCCCTAGTGATGCCACTGGGAGGAGGTGCTGGCAGCTTCATGCCCCCATTGCTTGAGAAGGAACAGGGAGTGCGAAGCCGCCAACACCTCCTCCTCTGGGGAGAACCCAGAAGTGACAGCCTTGGCTACTGCGTGCCCCCCTGGTGTCGTGCCTGGGGCAGTTGCCCCTCAGGCCCACCCCAGTTGCGCCTCTGGTTAGAGAGCCTGCTGTCTGATGTGACCCATGCTTCTTTGCGATAGGCGAGTGTGAAGAGCCTTCCGTCAGCGAGCCTGCCCATCACTGCTGATCACACAAAGAGACCTGGACAAGATTCACGGCAGTGCCTGGGGCTCCTGGGAACAGGCTTTGAAAAACCAGTGATCAGAAGGCCGACCGCTCTTGCTCTCCCCTGCAAGATGGTCGCTAGATAAACATCACCTTCGACGCCGCACGAAGAGCGCTCAAGGAATTCATGCAGCGAGCAGGCCGGCAGAAAACTCCTGTGCAATTGCCGTGCTGCCTGGGGACACCAATTTAGCTGAGGCCGCCAAGTCAGCGGCACACTCAGCATAACCGCGAATCCAATCTGGCGCACGTCTGCCTGGGTTTCCACCCATGCGCTCTGTGTCACGAGAACACATCTGTAGAGCTAACAACTCCTGGCATCTGCTTTGAGCCGTGACTGGTCAAATTCCAGCGCTAGAGGCTCGGTCCTGGAATGTAGGAAACGCTATGATAAAGACCAGAGTGCCCCTGAGCATGCGCAAAGTGCGTTTCAGAGCCACTGCTGCTGTTCCTGTGCTCACAAGCACCTAAGACAGTAGATGAGTTTTTGCCAGCCAGAACGGTCGAGGAGGTTCCAGGCCACTCCTCTTTCAAGAAGTTACTTGGCTGAATTTAGAACCAATTCCAGGCATGTTCGATTTCCAGTCCTGAAACCGTCTCGGTGCCCAAAGAGCAACCGGCTCAAACCACCAGATTAAAAAGCCCTCAAGAAGCCACCATAAATAAAAGGCAGGGGAACACCACAATGCGAAAAAATAAACCACAGAACGTGGCCTGCCGCAGTCTGGCTTTGGAAACAGGCCCTCCCCAGACTCCTAAATTTGGCCCTGGTACTTGAGAAATTAACTGCCAGGGCAAACTCTGCACATGCTCAGAGGATTTGACCGGTACTACTTAACCAATGGCGCAAGTGGGGGGGGGCTACAGCCTGGTTCAGAGCCCCATGTTCCAATCCTAAATTATGAGAGCCTTAGGGATCCCCCCCCTCCACAGGCTAGCCCAAGTCCTTTCAGTGTCTGAAGCAGCACCCCAAATGCTGCCCCCATTTCCTTGATGCTGAGCACTGCCCCCCTCCTTTTCCAGTCCAAGGACTGGGAGGAGCAGTGGAGGTGAGGGGGCAGATGTAGGTGGGTGCCCCCATCAATCGATGGACTGGCCTCAGTCCATCTGAAAGCAGTCCTGGCCATCACTGTAAGAACATAAGAAGAGCCCCACTGGCTCAGGCCATAGGCCCATCTAGTCCAGCTTCCTGTATCTCACAGCGGCCCACCAAATGCCCCAGGGAGCACACAAGACAACAAGAGACCTGCAAGGCCTCCTGGGAATTGTAGTTAAGAACATAAGAACAGCCCCACTGGATCAGGCCATAGGCCCATCTAGTCCAGCTTCCTGTATCTCACAGCGGCCCACCAAGTGCCCCAGGGAGCAC